>NW_028260368.1:4675262-4726947 GCF_056163025.1 Triticum urartu | reverse complement strand
TTTCTGTAAGTCCTCAAAATGGGATGACGGAAAAACTTTTTGTCCAAACACTAATTGGTCGTGTATTAGCAGACGATATATATATCGGTTCACGATGCATTGCCGCGCGAAATCAAGATATTGGAATTGGATTAGTCAATCGATTCATAACTGCCTTTCGAGCACAACCATTTCGAGCACAACCAATATATATTAGAACCCCCTTTACTTGCCGAAGCACTTCTTGGATCTGTCAATTATGCTATGGCCGGAGTCCTACTCATAGTGATCTGGTCGAATTGGGAGAAGCCGTAGGTATTATTGCAGGTCAATCAATTGGGGAGCCAGGGACTCAACTAACATTAAGAACTTTTCATACTGGCGGAGTATTCACAGGGGGTACTGCCGACCTTGTACGATCCCCTTCGAATGGAAAAATAAAATTCAATGAGAATTTGGTTCACCCCACACGTACCCGTCATGGGCAGCCTGCTTTTCTATGTTATAATAGACTTGCATGTAACTATTCAGAGTCAAGATATTCTATATAGTGTGAATATTCCCTCAAAAAGCTTGATTCTAGTGCAAAATGATCAATATGTAAAATCCGAACAAGTAATTGCGGAGATTCGTGCCGGAACGTCCACTTTACATTTTAAAGAAAGGGTACAAAAGCATATTTATTCTGAATCAGACGGCGAAATGCACTGGAGTACTGATGTTTACCATGCGCCCGAATATCAATATGGTAATCTTCGCCGATTACCAAAAACAAGCCATTTATGGATATTGTCAGTAAGTATGTGCAGATCCAGTATAGCGTCTTTTTCACTCCACAAGGATCAAGATCAAATGAATACTTATGGTAAAAAAGATAGGGAAATTCTTGATTATTCAACGTCGGATCGAATCATGTCCAATGGCCATTGGAATTTTATCTATCCTTCTATTTTTCAAGATAATTCAGATTTGTTGGCGAAAAAGCGAAGAAATAGGTTCGTCATTCCATTACAATATCATCAAGAACAAGAGAAAGAACTAATATCCTGTTTTGGGATTTCGATTGAAATCCCCCTTATGGGTGTTTTACGTAGAAATACTATTTTTGCTTATTTTGACGATCCCCGATACAGAAAAGATAAAAAGGGTTCAGGAATTGTTAAATTTAGATATAGGACCCTAGAAGAAGAATATAGGACTCGAGCGGAAGACTCAGAAGAGGAATATGAGACCCTAGAAGACGAATACAGGACCCGAGAGGACGAATATGAATATGAAACCCTAGAAGAATCTAAATATGGAATCCTAGAAGACGAATACGAATATGAAACCCTAGAAGACGAATATGGGAGCCCAGAAAACGAATATGGGAACCCAGAGAACGAATATAGGACTTTAGAGAAAGACTCAGAAGAGGAATATGGGAGCCCAGAGAGCAAATATAGGACCCAAGAGGACGAATATGGAACTCTAGAGGAAGACTCAGAAGACGAATATGGCAGCCCCGGGGAAAGCGCAGAGGAAAAATATGGTACTTTAGAGGAAGACTCAGAAGAAGATTCAGAGGACGAATACGAGAGCCCAGAGGAAGATTCCATCTTAAAAAAAGAGGGTTTGATTGAGCATCGAGGAACAAAAGAATTTAGTCTAAAATACCAAAAAGAAGTAGATCGGTTTTTTTTCATTCTTCAAGAACTTCATATCTTGCCGAGATCTTCATCCCTAAAGATACTTGACAATAGTATTATTGGAGTGAATACACAACTCACAAAAAATACAAGAAGTCGACTAGGCGGACTGGTCCGAGTGAAGAGAAAAAAAAGCCATACGGAACTCAAAATATTTTCCGGAGATATTCATTTTCCTGAAGAGGCGGATAAGATATTAGGTGGCTGTTTGATACCGCCAGAAAGACAAAAAAAAGATTCTAAGGAATCAAAAAAAAGGAAAAATTGGGTCTATGTTCAACGGAAAAAAATTCTCAAGAGCAAGGAAAAGTATTTTGTTTCCGTTCGCCCTACAGTGGCATATGAAATGGACGAAGGAAGAAATTTAGCAACACTTTTCCCGCAGGATCTCTTGCAAGAAGAAAATAATCTCCAAATTCGACTTGTCAATTTTATTTCTCATGAAAATAGCAAGTTAACTCAAAGAATTTATCACACAAATAGTCAATTTGTTAGAACTTGCTTAGTAGTGAATTGGGAACAAGAAGAAAAAGAAAAGGCTGGTGCTTCCCTTGTTGAGGTAAGAGCAAATGATCTTATTCGCGATTTCCTAAGAATTGAGTTAGTCAAGTCCACTATTTCGTATACACGAAAAAGGTATGGTAGGACAAGTGCAGGACCGATTCCCCATAATAGGTTAGATCGCGCCAATATCAATTCTTTTTATTCCAAGGCGAAGATTGAATCACTTAGCCAACATCCAGAAGCTATTGGCACTTTGTTGAATCGAAATAAAGAATACCACTCTTTGATGATTTTGTCGGCATCCAACTGTTCTCGAATTGGTTTATTCAAGAATTCAAAACATCCCAATGCGATAAAAGAATGGAATCCTAGAATTCCTATTCGAGAAATTTTTGGGCCCTTAGGCGCTATTGTAGCTAGTATATCGCATTTTTCTTCATCTTACTATTTACTAACGCATAATAAAATCCTGTTAAAAAAATATTTGTTCGTTGACAATTTAAAACAAACCTTCCAAGTACTTCAAGAACTTAAATACTCTTTAATAGATGAAAATAAAAGGATTTCTAATTTCGATAGTAACATAATGTTGGATCCATTCCTTTTGAATTGTCACTTTGTCCATCATGATTCTTGGGAAGAGACATTGGCAATAATTCACCTTGGACAATTTATTTGTGAAAATGTATGTCTATTTAAATCGCACATAAAAAAATCCGGTCAAATTTTCATTGTAAATATGAATTCCTTTGTTATAAGAGCAGCTAAACCTTATTTGGCCACTACAGGAGCAACTGTTAATGGTCATTATGGAGAAATCCTTTACAAGGGAGATAGGTTAGTTACGTTTATATATGAAAAATCGAGATCTAGTGACATAACGCAAGGTCTTCCAAAAGTGGAACAAATCTTTGAAGCGCGTTCAATTGATTCATTATCCCCGAATCTCGAAAGGAGAATTGAGGATTGGAATGAGCGTATACCAAGAATTCTTGGGGTCCCTTGGGGATTCTTGATTGGAGCTGAGCTAACCATAGCCCAAAGTCGTATCTCTTTGGTTAATAAAATCCAAAAGGTTTATCGATCCCAAGGGGTACAGATCCATAATAGACATATAGAGATTATTATACGCCAAGTAACATCAAAAGTGCGGGTTTCCGAAGATGGAATGTCTAATGTTTTTTCGCCTGGGGAATTAATCGGACTATTGCGAGCGGAACGAGCAGGACGAGCTTTGGATGAATCGATCTATTATCGGGCAATCTTATTGGGAATAACAAGGGCTTCCCTGAATACCCAAAGTTTCATATCTGAAGCAAGTTTTCAAGAAACTGCTCGAGTTTTAGCAAAAGCTGCCCTACGAGGTCGCATTGATTGGTTGAAAGGCTTGAAAGAAAACGTAGTTCTGGGGGGGATTATACCTGTTGGTACCGGATTCCAAAAATTTGTGCATCGTTCCCCACAAGACAAGAACCTTTATTTCGAAATAAAAAAAAAAAATCTATTCGCGTCGGAAATGAGAGATTTTTTGTTTCTCCATACAGAATTAGTTTCTTCAGATTCTGACGTAACAAACAATTTTTATGAGACATAAGAACCCCCATAAAAATATTTTTTACTTTACTAGACTTTTGAACTTAGAACACTAACAGGTCAAATTTTAGATTTTTAAGATTTTTATTTTAATAAGTAAAACAAGTCAGTTAATTCATTAAGGTGGTTATGTTTATACCATGTATCAATGGCCAACTCTTATCTTAGTACAAGGTTCTCTCGGAACAATTATTATTTATTTCAAGCTATTTCGGATCTTTCTTAATCTTCAAAAAGAACTAAATTCCGTAATGGAATGGTAGGATTAAAAAAAAGGAAGTGTGGAAAAAATGACAAGAAGATATTGGAACATTAATTTGAAAGAGATGATAGAAGCAGGAGTTCATTTTGGTCATGGTATTAAGAAATGGAATCCTAAAATGGCCCCTTACATTTCGGCAAAGCGTAAAGGTACTCATATTATAAATCTCGCTAGAACGGCTCGTTTTTTATCAGAAGCTTGTGATTTAGTTTTTGATGCAGCAAGTCAGGGAAAAAGTTTCTTAATTGTTGGTACCAAAAAAAGAGCAACAGATTTAGTAGCATCAGCTGCAATAAGGGCTCGTTGTCATTATGTTAATAAAAAGTGGTTCAGTGGTATGTTAACGAATTGGTCGATTACGAAAACTAGACTTTCTCAATTTAGAGACTTAAGAGCAGAAGAAAAAATGGGAAAATTCCACCATCTCCCAAAAAGAGATGTGGCAATCTTGAAGAGAAAATTATCTACTTTGCAAAGGTATCTCGGCGGGATCAAATATATGACGAGATTGCCAGACATTGTGATCGTCCTTGATCAGCAAAAAGAGTATATAGCTCTTCGGGAATGTGCCATTTTGGGGATTCCTACTATTTCTTTAGTCGATACAAATTGTGACCCGGATCTCGCGAATATATCGATTCCAGCCAACGATGACACTATGACTTCAATTCGATTGATTCTTAACAAATTAGTATTTTCAATTTGTGAGGGCCGTTCTCTCTATATAAGAAATCGTTGATTAAGAATATATAGTGAATTCTTGGGCAACTGCGTAAATTTATGGAATCACTTACTTTACTATATCTTTTTTTTTGCATAGAATTTTTTTTGCATAGAAAAAAGAAGGGGAATATTGATATATATTAGAGGGTATTGATATATATTATGATCTGATGTGCTTTCTTGGTATCCTAAATATAAGATTAATACTTCAAGTTGCTGAGTTGAGAAAGAGATGGTTGAATCAAAAGAATTCCTTTTTTGAAGTTCAATTTTTATCAGAGGACAATATGAATATTATACCTTGTTCCATTAAAACACTCAAGGGGTTATACGATATATCGGGTGTAGAAGTAGGCCAACACTTCTATTGGCAAATAGGAGGTTTCCAAATTCATGCCCAAGTACTCATCACTTCTTGGGTCGTAATTACTATCTTGCTAGGTTCAGTTGTCATAGCTGTTCGGAATCCACAAACCATCCCGACCGACGGTCAGAATTTTTTTGAATATGTCCTTGAGTTTATTCGAGACTTGAGCAAAACTCAGATTGGAGAAGAATATGGTCCCTGGGTTCCCTTTATTGGAACTATGTTCCTTTTTATTTTTGTTTCGAATTGGTCGGGTGCTCTTTTACCTTGGAAAATTATAGAGTTACCCCATGGGGAATTAGCAGCGCCCACGAATGATATAAATACTACTGTTGCTTTAGCTTTACTCACGTCAGCGGCATATTTTTATGCTGGTCTTAGCAAAAAAGGATTGAGCTATTTCGAGAAATATATTAAACCAACTCCAATCCTTTTACCAATTAACATCCTAGAAGATTTCACAAAACCATTATCGCTTAGCTTTCGACTTTTCGGGAATATATTGGCGGATGAATTAGTCGTTGTTGTTCTTGTTTCTTTAGTCCCCTTAGTAATCCCTATACCGGTCATGTTTCTTGGATTATTTACAAGCGGTATTCAAGCTCTTATTTTTGCAACATTAGCCGCAGCCTATATAGGTGAATCCATGGAGGGTCATCATTGAATTGACTCTTTTTGGAAATAGTATTTTTTTTTTTTGCAGCTTAGCTCAATTCATGCATGGTTCCAGATAATCTGCTTGGTTGCAAAAAAATAGTTAGAAATGCGTATGAATATATAGCCTAGAGTTGTAGGAGAGAGAATAGAATAGACTATATTATGGAATTTTCAAAGTATATATGCATTAAGGAGGGTGGAGTCAGGCTAGATCTATACTATAATATCCTTAATGTCTATAAGTGGAGTCCTCTTTTATGCAGGTTTCCACTTTAAGCAATGATTTTAGAATCCGATTCAATAGAAAATGAGAAAATATGCAAACAAAATAGAAGAAACAAATGTATATATATAGGATATTATATTATATATTCCTAGGTTAGATTCATTATCTAATCCGATATATGGATATGGAATTCCCTTCTATGTAGTTCGGACAATTCACATTATCATTTCAATTTGATTTCAATTTGTACTTTTTAGTTACTTTACTTCTCCCCAATAGAGCTTAGAAGTAAGAATTTATTGGTTGATTGTATCCTTAACCATTTCTTTTTTTTGACACGAGGAACTACTCACCATGAATCCACTAATTGCTGCTGCTTCTGTTATTGCTGCTGGATTGGCCGTAGGGCTTGCTTCTATTGGACCTGGAGTTGGTCAAGGTACTGCTGCAGGACAAGCTGTAGAAGGTATTGCGAGACAGCCAGAAGCAGAAGGTAAAATACGAGGTACTTTATTGCTTAGTCTAGCTTTTATGGAAGCTTTAACAATTTATGGACTAGTTGTGGCACTAGCGCTTTTATTTGCGAACCCTTTTGTTTAATCTTAAAAAAAAAATTCTTTCGATTTCGATTAGATACTTTTTTCTTTTTTTAGTAAATTGGTATTTGCTTCCACAATTCCAATTATATCAATACTTTATTTAATTTACTCCTATTTATTACTCCTGGAATTATCTATTTATCGGGACAGATAATACCCCATTCTAGGAAGGGCTGAGTTGAGTATTATTAATTTAGAAGATATGCTCACCTTCTTATTTCCCGTCCTTAGTTTAGGAAAGTGGAAAGTTTTTTCCTTTTATTTTAGGAATTTTGGGAACAGAACATTTCAACAAAGGAAGTCTTTCACCGGTCAAACAAGACGTAAGACTTAATCTAAAAGAAATTACTAGATTGAATCTATTTGCATTAAAAAAACCGATCAAAAAAGGGCGAGCGAAGTAAGTGATCGAAAAACTTTGTTCTTTGTTCGTCCTATCTATAAGAGGAGAGCATATGAAAAATGTAACCCATTCTTTCGTTTTTTTAGCTCACTGGCCATCCGCTGGCAGTTTCGGGCTTAATACCGATATTTTAGCAACAAATCTAATAAATCTAACTGTAGTGGTTGGTGTTTTGATTTTTTTTGGAAAGGGAGTGTGTGCGAGTTGTCTATTTCAAGAATAGATTGGATCTATCCGGCTGCACTTTATAATATTTTTTAGTATTTTTCGGATAAATAAGAAAAGGGTGCACGATCTCGACGAATTACTTCTGAATAAATTCAGAAATCATATGGAAGAACCATAGCATTTCGCGACTCATTGGTAAATCAACTTTGATTCTCTATAAACCAAGAATGTGAGACCATTAACACGGTTAAAGCTAAACTGCTTGAAGTCCAGGCAAAAAGAGGTACTCTTTCTACAACTATATTAGTATTAGTACCAATTTAAACGGGAAATAGCTAATGTAAAATTTATCTGATATAGAACACTCATATCGATAAAATGGTTTGAACTATTTACTAGAAAAAAAAGGGGGCACCCTGCCCTTTTTTAACCAATGCCGAATCGACGACCTATGTATAAAAAAGAGAAATTTTTTGGATTTGAAGAAAAAAAAAATAAAAAAGAATTCTATTAATTTTCATTTTCCATTTATTTAGTTAGTTTTTCTTAATGAAATTGAAATTATTAACTAGAGGGCAAATAAAAATAAAGAAACAACTTTGCTGACCATGATATATTTTTATCTAGGCGGAAGAGTCCTCTTAATATTTATCTAGTCTTATATAGGTTTCGGTATATTGAAATATAAACATAAAAAAGAAGATAGAGGATAGGCTCATTACTTAAAAAAAAGATATGGAAATAGCTATAGAAAAAAAAAAAGGAGCGTGAGAGCCAAATGAATCGAAAGATTCATGTTTGGTTCGGGAAGAGATCATAAAAGTTGTAAACTTACAAAATAATCTACTTTCATTAAAAGATTTATTAGATAATCGAAAACAGAGGATCTTGAGTACTATTCGAAATTCAGAAGAATTGCGTAGAGGGACCATTGAGCAACTCGAAAAAGCTCGGATTCGATTACAGAAAGTCGAACTAGAAGCGGATGAGTATCGAATGAATGGATACTCTGAGATAGAACGAGAAAAAGCAAATTTGATTAATGCTACTTCTATTAGTTTGGAACAATTGGAAAAGTCTAAAAACGAAACCCTTTATTTTGAAAAACAAAGGGCAATGAATCAGGTCCGACAGCGGGTTTTCCAACAGGCCGTACAAGGAGCTCTAGGAACTCTGAATAGTTGTTTGAATACCGAGTTACATTTCCGTACGATTCGTGCTAATATTGGCATTCTCGGGTCCCTGGAATGGAAGAAATAATTAAATTAATTAGGCCTTGAACTTCTACTTTCGTTTAGAATTTAGGCATTATTTTTCCCCTTGCTTCCGAAAAAAGAGTCAAGAAACACTAATGGCAACCCTTCGAGTCGACGAAATTCATAAAATTCTCCGCGAACGTATTGAACAATATAATAGGAAAGTAGGGATTGAGAATATAGGTCGCGTAGTTCAAGTGGGGGATGGGATTGCTCGTATTATAGGTCTTGGTGAAATAATGTCAGGTGAATTAGTCGAATTTGCAGAAGGTACTAGGGGTATTGCTCTGAATTTGGAATCCAAAAATGTTGGGATTGTATTAATGGGCGATGGGTTGATGATACAAGAGGGAAGTTTTGTAAAAGCAACAGGAAGAATTGCTCAGATACCCGTGAGTGAGGCTTACTTGGGTCGTGTTGTAAATGCTCTGGCTAAACCTATTGATGGGAAAGGCGAAATTATAGCTTCCGAATCTCGCTTAATTGAATCTCCTGCTCCAAGTATAATTTCCAGGCGTTCCGTATACGAACCTCTTCAAACAGGGCTTATTGCTATCGATTCGATGATCCCTATAGGGCGCGGTCAGCGAGAGTTAATTATTGGGGACAGACAGACTGGCAAAACAGCAGTAGCCACAGATACAATTCTCAATCAAAAAGGGCAAGGTGTAATATGTGTTTATGTAGCTATCGGTCAAAGAGCATCCTCCGTAGCTCAAGTAGTAACTACTTTCCATGAGGAGGGGGCCATGGAATACACTATTGTAGTAGCTGAAATGGCGGATTCACCTGCTACATTACAATACCTCGCTCCTTATACGGGAGCAGCCCTGGCTGAGTATTTTATGTACCGCGAACGGCATACTTTAATAATTTATGATGATCTCTCCAAACAGGCACAAGCTTATCGCCAAATGTCCCTTCTATTAAGAAGACCTCCCGGACGTGAGGCTTATCCAGGGGATGTTTTTTATTTGCATTCACGCCTTTTAGAAAGAGCCGCTAAATTAAATTCTCTTTTAGGCGAAGGAAGTATGACCGCTTTACCAATAGTTGAGACTCAATCTGGAGACGTTTCCGCCTATATTCCTACTAATGTAATCTCCATTACAGATGGACAAATATTCTTATCTGCGGATCTATTCAATGCCGGAATTCGACCCGCTATTAATGTGGGTATTTCTGTTTCCAGAGTAGGATCCGCGGCTCAAATTAAAGCCATGAAACAAGTAGCTGGCAAATCAAAATTGGAACTAGCGCAATTCGCAGAGTTACAAGCCTTTGCACAATTCGCCTCTGCTCTCGATAAAACAAGTCAGAATCAATTGGCAAGGGGTCGACGATTAAGGGAATTGCTTAAACAATCCCAGGCAAATCCTCTCCCAGTGGAAGAGCAGATAGCTACTATTTATACCGGAACAAGAGGATATCTTGATTCGTTAGAAATTGAACAGGTAAATAAATTTCTGGATGAGTTACGTAAACATCTAAAAGATACTAAACCTCAATTCCAAGAAATTATATCTTCTAGCAAGACATTCACCGAGCAAGCGGAAATCCTTTTGAAGGAAGCTATTCAGGAACAGCTGGAACGGTTTTCTCTTCAGTAACAAATAAATTTTGCATGTCTACTCTTGTTAGTAGAATAGGAATCGTTGAGAAAGCTTTTTCATTTGAATCATGCAAAAAAGTTTTCTTTGTTTTTAGTTTAGTATAGTTATTTAAAGAATAGATAGAAATAAGATTGCGTCCAATAGGATTTGAACCTATACCAAAGGTTTAGAAGACCTCTGTCCTATCCATTAGACAATGGACGCTTTTCTTTCATATTTTATTCTTTCTTTTATTTTTTTGCTTCTTCCGAGAAAAAACTGTTAGACCAAAACTCTTTTAGGAAATCAAAAAATCCAGATACAAATGCATGATGTATATATTATATCATGCATATATCATAAAGAAGGAGTATGGAGGCGGTAGTGGGAATCGAACCCGCAACCCCAAGGTTATGAGCCTTATGAGCTACCAAACTGCTCTATACTCTTAAACTAAAGAGGGGTAACTAGTGGATAAAAGAGGGTTGGATACGCCCCTCTACCAATATCTATACAAATAGAATAGTCCATTTATACAGAATGGTAAAGAGGGCTCCTCTATGATTATCAATTCCAGAAATCCATACAAATACGAAAGGGTATTTTATCCTTACCAACTGGATCTTGTTGCACCCGGTAACAAACATTCATAAACCATTTCTCGAAGTACGTGTCCGGATAGCCCAAAATGTCGATAGTTAGCTCTAGGTCTTCCGGTCAAAAAACAACGTCGATGAAGGCGTGTAGGTGCACTATTACGCGGTAGGGATTGCAATTTTTCTCGCATTTTCGTTTTTTCACTCAAACTCAAGGGAGAAACTTTGCTTCTTATCTTTTTTTTTAAAGATTGACGAATCAAATGATATTTCTGTTCTAATTTCTGCCGCTTCTTCTCCCTCTGAATCAAACTTTTTTTTGCCATAATGTGTCGTTGCTATTATTACCAAGTATACGGTTCTAATCCTAGATGGAAAAATAAATAGAAAAAGAAATCTAAAAAGGCAGATCCTCCCTCTCTATCAAGAGTAATGAACTAGGTGCTGATACAGTACAAAAAAACAAACTAAATTAACCAAACTTGCCTGATGTTGAGGCAATCAAGAAAGCTGCATAAGTGAATATATAACCCACGGAAAAGTGAGCTAATCCAACCAATCTTGCTTGCACAATGGAAAGAGCCACGGGCTTATCTCTCCAGCGAATTAAATTAGCTAAAGGTGTGCGTTCATGAGCCCATGCTAAAGTCTCAATTAATTCCTGCCAATACCCCCGCCAGGAAATTAAGAACATAAATCCAGTAGCCCAAACAAGATGTCCAAATAAGAACATCCACGCCCATACCGATAAACTATTCATCCCAAAAGGATTATATCCATTGATAAGTTGTGAAGAGTTTAACCATAGGTAATCTCTTAACCATCCCATCAAATAAGTGGAGGATTCATTAAATTGTGAAACGTTGCCCTGCCATAATGTGATATGTTTCCAATGCCAATAAAAAGTAACCCACCCAATGGTATTTAACATCCAGAAAACTGCCAAATAAAATGCGTCCCAAGCAGAAATATCACAAGTACCGCCGCGCCCTGGGCCGTCACAAGGAAAACTATATCCAAAATCCTTTTTATCTGGCATTAATTTGGAACCGCGTGCATCTAAAGCGCCCTTTACTAAAATCAATGTAGTTGTATGCAAACCTAGAGCAATAGCATGATGAACCAAGAAATCCCCAGGTCCTATTGTTAAGAAAAGCGAATTACTATTCTCATTAACAGCATTCAACCATCCGGGCAACCATAGGCTTCGACCCGCATTGAAAGCGGGGCCATTCGTTGAAGATAAGAGTATATCGAACCCATATGTCGTCTTGCCATGAGCAGATTGTATCCATTGGGCAAATATAGGTTCGATCAAGATTTGCTTTTCTGGAGTACCAAAAGCAAGCATGACGTCGTTATGAACATAAAGGCCCAAGGTATGGAATCCTAGAAAGAGGCTAGCCCAACTTAAATGAGATATGATAGCTTCTTTATGGTCTAACATTCTTGCCAATACATTATCCTCATTCTGTTCCGGATTGTAATCCCTAATGAAAAAAATAGCTCCATGAGCAAAAGCCCCTGTCATGATGAACCCTGCAATATATTGGTGATGAGTATATAAAGCAGCTTGAGTAGTAAAGTCTTGTGCTATGAATGCATAAGGAGGTAAAGAGTACATATGTTGAGCTACTAAGGAAGTAATAACCCCTAAAGAAGCTAGAGCAAGACCTAACTGAAAATGAATCGAATTGTTGATTGTGTCATAAAGGCCCTTATGCCCACGCCCTAATCGACCCCCCGGAGGAGTATGCGCTTCTAAAAGATCTTTAATACTGTGCCCAATTCCGAAGTTAGTTCGATACATGTGACCGGCAATGAGAAAAATAAATGCAATAGCTAAATGATGGTGAGCCATATCGGTCAGCCACAAACTTTGTGTTTGTGGATGGAATCCCCCAAGAAGAGTTAGAATGGCAGTTCCCGCTCCTTGAGCGGTACCAAATAAATGATTACTCGAATCAGGGTTTTGGGCATAAAGATTCCATTGACCCGTCAAAAGGGGTCCCAACCCCTGGGGATAGGGTAATACATCTAAGAAATTATTCCATCGAACGTACTCCCCCCTGGATGCGGGAATAGCAACATGAACTAAATGTCCTGTCCAAGCCAAAGAACTTACCCCGAAAAGTCCTGACAAATGATGATTGAGACGAGATTCCGCGTTTTTGAACCACGAAAGGCTTGGTTTCCATTTGGGTTGTAGATGTAACCAACCCGCTATTAAGGACAGCGTAGAAAGAAATAATAGAAAAAGAGCTCCAGTATAAAGATCCTCATTGGTGCGTAATCCTATTGTATACCACCACTGATAAACTCCAGAATAAGCAATATTCACTGGACCAGCAGCACCTCCTCGAGTAAAGGCTTCCACAGCGGGTTGACCAAAATGAGGATCCCAAATCGCATGAGCAATAGGTCTTACGTGTAAAGGATCCTGTATCCATGATTCAAAATTTCCTTGCCAAGCTACATGAAACAGATTTCCGGACGTCCATAGAAAGATTATTGCTAATTGCCCAAAGTGAGAAGCAAAAATGTTCTGATAAAGACGTTCTTCAGTAATATCATCATGACTTTCGAAATCATGTGCGGTAGCAATACCAAACCAAATACGACGAGTAGTGGGGTCCTGAGCTAAGCCTTGGCTAAACCTGGGAAATCTTAATTCCATAATGCCTTTCAAATCCTCCTAGCCACTATCCTACTGCAATAATTCTCGCTAAGAAGAATGCCCATGTCGTGGCAATTCCACCCAGAAGGTAATGGGTTACTCCTACAGCGCGTCCTTGTATAATGCTCAAGGCTCTAGGCTGAGTAGCAGGAGCAACTTTTAATTTGTTATGAGCCCAAACGATAGATTCAATGAGTTCTTGCCAATAACCACGGCCGCTGAATAAAAACATTAAACTGAAGGCCCAGACAAAATGAGCACCTAAGAAAAAAAGACCATATGCAGATAATGAAGAACCATAAGACTGAATGACTTGCGATGCCTGTGCCCACAAGAAATCTCGAAGCCACCCATTAATCGTAATGGAACTCTGTGCAAAGTTTCCCCCTGTAATATGAGTTACCACCCCTTGATCACTTATAGTACCCCAAACATCCGACTGCATTTTCCAACTGAAATGGAAAATGACTACCGAAATTGCATTGTACATCCAGAATAAACCTAAGAAAACATGATCCCAGGCGGATACTTGACATGTTCCCCCTCGGCCAGGCCCATCGCAAGGAAAGCGAAAACCTAGATTTGCTTTATCGGGTATCAAACGGGAACTCCGAGCAAATAAAACACCTTTCAAAAGTATTAATACAGTCACATGTATGGTAAATGCATGAATGTGATGGACTAAAAAATCTGCGGTTCCTAATGGAATAGGTAACAAAGCCACTTTGCCACCTACTGCTACTAACTCGCCGCCTCCCCACGTTAAGCTAGTACTTGTTGTTGCACCAGGAGCTGTTACGCCAGGCGCAGTAGCATGGATATTTTGTACCCATTGAGCAAAGATAGGTTGTAATTGTATGGCAGTATCCGAAAACATATCTTGTGGACGGCCTAAAGCACTCATGGTATCATTATGAATGTACAAGCCAAAACTGTGAAAACCTAGAAATATACATACCCAGTTAAGGTGGGATATGATTGCATCGCGGTGTCTAAGGACGCGATCTAATAGATCGTTGTATCGAGTAGTTGGATCATAGTCTCTTACCATAAAAATTGCTGCATGTGCAGCAGCACCGACTATTAGAAATCCGCCAATCCACATGTGGTGTGTGAACAAGGAAAGTTGTGTACCATAGTCAGTAGCTAGGTATGGATAGGGAGGCATAGAATACATATGATGAGCTACAACAATGGTTGTAGAGCCTAGCATAGCTAGGTTAAGAGATAATTGAGCATGCCATGACGTTGTTAAGATTTCATAAAGACCCTTATGGCCTTGTCCTGTAAATGGGCCCTTGTGAGCCTCCAAAATATCTTTAAGTCCATGGCCAATACCCCAATTGGTCCTATACATATGACCTGCGATTAGGAAAAGAATAGCAATAGCTAAATGATGGTGCGCAATATCGGTCAGCCAGAGACCACCGGTTACTGGATCTAGTCCTCCGCGAAAAGTCAGAAATTCTGCGTATTTGGACCAATTTAAAGTGAAAAAAGGGGTTGCTCCTTCGGCAAAACTAGGATAAAGTTGAGCCAAAAGGTCCCGATTCAAGATAAATTCATGAGGAAGTGGTATCTCTTTAGGATCCACCCCAGCGTCAAGAAATTGGTTAATTGGTAAAGATACATGAATTTGGTGCCCCGCCCAAGAAAGAGACCCAAGTCCTAATAATCCCGCTAAGTGGTGATTCAACATGGATTCTACATCTTGGAACCAGGCCAATTTGGGAGCGGCTTTGTGATAATGGAACCAACCAGCAAAAAGCATTAACGCTGCAAAAATCAATGCACCAATTGCAGTACAATAGAGTTGTAATTCACTAGTTATTCCAGATGCTCGCCAAAGCTGAAAAAAACCAGAGGTTATTTGGATTCCTCGGAAACCCCCGCCTACATCACCATTCAATATTTCTTGCCCTACTATAGGCCAAACTACCTGAGCACTGGGTCCAATGTGAGTAGGATCACTTAGCCATGCTTCATAATTGGAAAAACGGGCGCCATGAAAGTACATGCCACTCAACCAAAGAAAGATAATGGAAAGTTGCCCGAAATGAGCACTAAAGACTTTTCGAGAAATCTCCTCCAAATCACCAGTATGACTATCGAAATCGTGAGCATCAGCATGTAGGTTCCAGATCCAAGTGGTAGTATCAGGGCCCTTAGCTAGTGTTCTTGAGAAATGGCCGGGTCTGGCCCATTCCTCAAAAGATGTTTTTACAGGATCCCTATCCACAACAATTTTTACTTCTGGTTCCGGCGAACGAATAATCATTAAGTCCTCCTCTTTCCGGACAAGACATACAAAGAGACCCGCCAACTGTCTTTTTAGTGAATCTTTGAAAGATATATATTTTGAAAGATAGATTTTGAAAGATAGATTTTGAAAGATAGATATTGTGATTAGTTCTTTTCTTTACTATCTACCATCCTTCTATTTTTTTTTTAGTTATTCACTGGAGCAATTATATATTGAAGTCAATCCGAGGCAAGTGTTCGGGTCTATTATGACATAAAGATTAGGTGCCTAACGGACATTGTTTATCTTGAAAAACAAATATTTCTCGACGTAAGAAAAAAATCTTTTTTATTTTTAATTTAAGAAACTAGTGTATTTTTTTTGAGGGCATAAGCTCCTATCTATATCTACTTTCCTTGAGCATAATATAGGGTTTTTTATTTGATTCTAAATTCCAAGATAACTCATTAGAATTATTAATAAGATGGTCCTAATATATTAGCAATATTTAGATTGCCCCCTCTTTTTATTCACTTTATTACTTCTATTCTAGACCCTATCCCTATGGTTTATTCTTATGAAATATCATATAAAATAGAAGGTATAAGAAATGGATATAATGAAATTCTTGATTCGATCTTACGACCTAATTTATTTGATTAATGGATCAACAACCAAACCACCCATTTTATGAAAAAGAAGGAGCATGGTCTTATTCAAATTCAAAGCGCTTCGTAATCTTCAACCAGTTCTGTGCTTCAATATAATTTCCCGGAGTAAGCGCTATAGCTTGTTTCCAATATTCAGCAGCTTGATCAAACCAAGCTTCCGCAATTTCCGAATCACCCTGTAGAATGGCCTGTTCTCCTCGGTCGGAATAGGAAGTTCCTTCCCTTAGAACCGTACTTGAGAGTTTCCTACCTCATACGGCTCAGAAATTGCTATCTGAATTTCCCCTATCTTAACTGAATTCGATTTATCAAAAATCGATCCAATTTGTTCTTGGGTTAAGCAGAAGAAATTAATTACCTAAGTTTCAAACCCTAATTTTTATCAATAATCAGTTTGATCTTTTTTCCCACCTTCAGAAGAATGAAGCATAGATAGATATAGAGCCTTCGTTCAAATTTTCTGAGAGGTAACTATCCCGGTTTCATATATGAAATCTCTATAGAATCCTTGAAAAAGACTTTTTTCCATAAGAAAGAAAAAAGAACTTACTATCTTTGGGATCTGATACTACACCGCTGCTTAATCCCTTAGTGGATCGGCTCTATTACATAAGCGGATTCCTAAATTTTGCCCCATATCATGGGATAAGTAAGCAGTTTTTTTTAGTTGTATCGACCCAGTCGCTCACTAATTGATCTTTACGGTGCTTTCTCTATCAATTTGAGAAACTTTATCCATAGAGAGTAGTAGTATAGGCCATACTTTCTTCGTTTTTTGATTCTCGTGAAGTGTCCTTCCTTCCTACAGCTGATAGGGAAAAATCGTTGTTTTTACGATCCCTATGTAGAAAGCCCTTTTTTTCTAGTATTTACTAGAAAATTTGATCCTCTCTTTTTTTTTTTTCTTTCTATAGTGGAGATAGTCGCACGTAATGACAGATCACGGCCATATTATTAAAAGCTTGCGGTAAGAAGGGGTTTCGTTCTAGTGCCCGGAAATAATATTCCAAAGCCTTTGTATGCTCTCCATTGCTTGTGTGTATAAGGCCTATGTTATAGAGTATATAACTTCGATCATAGGGATCGATTTCTAGTCGCGTAGCTTCATAATAATTTTGCAAAGCTTCCGCATAATTTCCTTCGGATTGAGCCAACATCCGTTACGGTCGTTCATTCTATTCAAAAAATCTCCGTTCCAAAACCGTACATGAGGTTTTCATCTCATACGGCTCCTCCCTTCTGTACATAATAGTACTAAGCGAAATAATCTATAGAATCAAAATAGAATTAGTCCCGTCTCATTATGAACCGAAAGGGGCTGGTATTTTTCCAAGAAATCTCTAGCCAACCTTCCCACAAGAGGTTTTTCTTAACACCAATGAATTCTATTAATGCTAGAGGAAAACGATAGCTCCAATAATTTCTTTGTTCTCAACGCCTCCTATTTAGAGGAATTAGCTACTTCAACGATCTTTGATGGTTATAGGGGTATCCAAAGTACAAACCTGATGGTTGTTTGTTATCCCAACCATTCTTCCCAGCCCTGATACCGATCAGGAAAGGGGTAATTTCTAACAAAGTTTTTCTCTTGTTGATTCCTATTTCTAGGTGTAGTGCTTTTCTCCCCTATGCTGCCTACGGATACTAATAGAGTAGGATTGGCCTGTAATCCATACCATACCATATCCTGTAGGTGTAACCTTTCGCTCAATACTCAAATCTACAATTGAAGTATCTGAAGCCGCATCAATCGAGGATACACGACGGAAGGAATTGTTAGTTCGCCTCACCTTCCCGAAGCGTGGGTTTGTTTGCTTTACAAATTTGGTTCTCTCTATGCCAACCCCCCTCTCTTTTTCGTAAGACTGAGGTATAGGTAGGGCTAAAAAAAAGCAAAAAAAAGAGTCAAATCGCACCATCTCTATAATAAGTAAATGCCTTTTTTTCTCCTGAGGTTGTCGGAATTATTCGCAATAAAATATTGGCTACAATTGAGGAGGTCTTATCAATGAAATTTCCATTTCCACGGGATCTAGGCATAATTCCCAACCCATTCTATATAGAATTGTTTTCATTCCTTCACAAAATAACATAAAAACAAACACATTCGATTCTTATAATTATAAATAGATTGATCCATATGCTCTACTCTAAATCCATATGCTTTAAATGGATAAGAGAGATATGGATTTTCCGCTCAGCTCAAATTGTATCCTTTTCCTTCTGCTTGGACACGAAGAGATATGAAATATTTGACTAAGACTGGATTTCATTCCACTTTCCTATTTCTGAACAACAACTTATGTTATCAACTATTTCGTGTTTTCAAAGTTATTAATTGTCTCATACCCTATTTTTGATTTCGATAGTATGGTGTAGCGTATCTTATGCAAACGGAATTCTAAGGTTTCTTTATTTTATTATGCAATAAGAAGAATTCTTCCATTTTCTTTTTCTTTAGTTGCGGGAAAACCCAAATTAAAACTTTTATTTTATAGCGAGCGCAATTTCTAGTAAAAAATCCTGTATCCTTCCACTTAGATCAAAAGGAATTTTTCCAATAGAACTATGGAACCCCCGAGTGGTTGCGGTTGTACCTGTACTGCAGGAATAAGAAAACTCGCTATTCACTCAGTTTATTTTCCATAATAAGTTATGTAGGAGAGATGGCCGAGCGGTTCAAGGCGTAGCATTGGAACTGCTATGTAGACTTTTGTTTACCGAGGGTTCGAATCCCTCTCTTTCCGTTTTTCTTAATTCATCAACGTTAAGGATCACAATGTATCAAATCAAATAACAATTTTTTCCAGCAATAATATAATATCTTATATTATCTTATTTTGATTTAATAGAAATTAGAAATTCTCTATAGCAAATTACTGTGGTATGTAAAATACACATAGAGGAAAAAAGAAAAAAGGATCCTAATCCTAGGGTTAATCAATTTTAGCTAGTTGATGGGAAAATACAAATTAATGGTAATGGTCTTAGGGCGATTTAGTTCGGGGAAAGGGGAAGGGGAAGAAAATTCTATGAACCTTTCCTTTTTTCGTTAAGTTCAAGTCTGACGAGAGTAATATTCTACAACTAACAACTCATTTATTTTGAGACCGACCCACTTCCTATCTAGGATTTTATTTACTAGTCCTTTATATTCCAACGTGTCAATCGCCAAATGCTTTGGCAATTTCCCCGGGTCCGATGAAGCAATATAATTTTGAACCAGACCTTTTGATCTTTGGTTATCTTTCGTAGTAATAATATCTCGGGGTTTGCAACGAAAACTTGGTATATTGACTATACGACCATTAACTAAAATATGTCTATGGTTGACTAATTGGCGGGCCCCAGGAATGGTTGAAGCCATACCCAATCGAAAAAGGATATTATCCAAACGCATTTCAAGTAATTGTAGTAAAACCTGGCCTGTTGACCTTTTTGCTTTTCCAGCGATATGTACATATCTAAGTAATTGTCGTTCTGTCAGACCATAATGAAAACGCAATTTCTGTTTTTCTTGAAGACGAATACGATATTGCTCCTTTTTCCCAGAATTGAATTTTTTTTTAAGATACTTCCGGATTTAGGTGTTTTTCTAGTGAGTCCTGGTAAAGCTCCCAGACGGCGTATTTTTTTTAAACGAGGTCCTCGATAACGGGACATGAAGACTCCTTTTTTTATTTTATTGAAATTTCATTTTACACAATTAATTTCATTGTATTTACATTACAGAATACATCGAAATTAAAACTGAATTAAACTACAGGATAAACAGAGTAAAATCAACTAAAGTACCCCAAAAAATGGAATTTCATCAAAATCTTTTTTTTTTGTATATATATTATTTATTTTATTGTTTTGTATCTAGCAAAATTGTAAGGTAAAAAACATAAAAGATCCTGGATTCTCCATTTAATTCGGAAAAAAAGAGATTCTTGTTCGTAGAACATCGATAGAGAAAAAAAAGCCGACTATCGGATTTGAACCGATGACCCTCGCATTACAAATGCGATGCTCTAACCTCTGAGCTAAGTGGGCTTACATAACGGAAATAGTGTAACAAATAGAAATAGGTATAGTATAGGAAATCCGTAAAATCTCAGATATTAGTTATTAATCTTAGCTATTAACTAGTTCTAAATTTGAAGTTATACTTATAAAAATAAAAAAATACTAAAACTTCTTAAAGATAAAGTTAGCTTGATATGCTTAACTATAGGATATTAAAAAATAAAATTATAGAATTTATTGGTATTTTCATTCGATCATTATAGACTTTATTATTTGTTAATAATTTGAGGATTAATATTTCACTAAGGGGAACATAGAGTCAGAGTAAATAAAATTGCTAATTCTGATTAGAAAAAAAGAATAAATATCAAGCGTTATAGTATAATTTTGAATACTATAAAAAAGTAAGACGGGAGGTGGGGGAGATAAAAACTTTTGGATATATTGATTCGGATTGAATTGCAAATACATCAAGGATAGAATCAATTCAATTCTGAATTGCAATAAGCAAGCGAGGTCTCTCAAATAGAGTCGAACTGAACTGCTAGACTACGTTGAGTGATGAACTCAATGATTCAAAAAAAAAACTAAGAGATGGATGAAATTACACAAGGAATCCTGGTCTCAAAGAAGAGGGAAATGGGGATATGGCGAAATCGGTAGACGCTACGGACTTGATTGTATTGAGCCTTGGTATGGAAACCTGCTAAGTGGTAACTTCCAAATTCAGAGAAACCCTGGAATTAAAAAGGGCAATCCTGAGCCAAATCCGTGTTTTGAGAAAACAAGGGGTTCTCGAACTAGAATACAAAGGAAAAGGATAGGTGCAGAGACTCAATGGAAGCTGTTCTAACGAATCGAGTTAATTACGTTGTGTTGTTAGTGGAATTCCTTCTAGTTCTAAATTAGAGAAAGAGGGGTTTTATACCTTATACATTTAATAAACACGTATAGATACTGACATAGCAAACGATTAATCACAGAACTCATATTATATTCTAATTATAATATAGGTTCTTTATCTTTTTTAAAAATGAAATTAGAAATGATAATGATTATGAAATAAAAAACTCATATCATAATTTTTTTTTTTCATTATTGTGAATCCACTCCAATCGAATATTGAATAATCAAATTCTTCAATTAAAATTCAAAGTTTTCGAGATCTTTAAAAAAGTGGATTAATCGGACGAGGACAAAGAGAGAGTCCCATTCTACATGTCAATACTGACAACAATGAAATTTCTAGTAAAAGGAAAATCCGTCGACTTTTATAAGTTGTGAGGGTTCAAGTCCCTCTATCCCCAAATCCTCTTTTATTCCCTAACTATACTATATTATTATTATTTATCCTCTTTTTTTTTTTCTTTTTATCAATGCACTTTTTTTTCTTTTTATCAATGCAATGGGTTTAAGATTCATTAGCTTTCTCATTCTACTCTTTCACAAAGGAATGCGAAGAGAACTCAATGGATCTTATCCTATTCATTGAATAGATTTCTTTTTTATTAGAGTATCGGCAAGAAATCTTGGTTATTCACTCTATTTTTAAGTTTTATTTAAGTAAACCATGCACAATGCATAGGACTACCCCCCCCATTTTCAAATTTAAAATTTGAAATACTTTAATTAATTTTTAGTCCTTTTAATTGACATAGATACAAATACTCTACTAGGATGATGCACAAGAAAAGGTCAGGATAGCTCAGTTGGTAGAGCAGAGGACTGAAAATCCTCGTGTCACCAGTTCAAATCTGGTTCCTGGCAGAGAAAAAAAAAAAAAAGATCCACCGAATAGGTATTGATCCAAATACCTCGAGATGGATTGTGATACATATTCATTAATAATATTTATTCATCTAAGTGGATAAATCTATAATATAAATATAGAGGCACTTCTTTTTCTTTTTAAAGAAGTTTTAAAATATATCTTTTCTTTATGATAAAGAAGGGGGTGAGATTCCCCTTTATTTTTTTGCGTTTCTTAATTTTGTATTCCGCTATTCCGACGAATATTTTTTTAGTCTTGCTTATCTTTATCTTATCTTATTTTCCTAGTTGTGCTAAGTAATGTGCGCGGTACAAAGTTCCTGGTAGAGAACTTCTTTGAGTCATCCTATTTTTCTGTTCATATGAAGGAAATTAATATGCGATTTTCAAAATAGGGGAATCCAAATGAAACCCTTTTTTTGCTCAGTCTATCTGGAATGCTTTTGTATAATTAGGAATTAATTATAAATAGGTATTCCGTTTCATCTAGGAAAAGAACCTAAAAATATTCCTTGACTTGAATAAAATCTGGAGTTGTGTTGTATAAGTGAGCATGAATTTCTTATCATTCAATGAGCATCTTGTATTTCATAAAAATTGGGGGTTATATAATCCTTACGTAAGGGCCAGCCTATCCAACTTTCAGGCATTAGGATACGTTTAAGGCGCGGATGATTATCATAAGAGATTCCCACCATATCATAAGATTCGCGTTCTTGAAAATCGGCACTTCTCCAAATCCAGAAGACAGACGGAATTCTAGGATTATCCTTTTGGGCAAAGACTTTTATGCAGACTTCTTCTGGATTATCTATACCATATTGTATTCTCGTAAGATGATACACGCTAGCTAAAGATCCACCGGGTGCTACATCATAAGCACATTGGGAGCGTAAATAATTGTAACCATATACATATAAAATGACAGCAATGGAATCCCAATCCCCTGCTTTTATTTGTAAAGTCTCTATTCCTCGGTGATCAAAGCCCAAAGATCTATGAACCACCTCATGTTTGACTAGCCAATTAGATAACCAACCCTGCTGCATTGTCTTCATCTCTCCCTCTTTGTATAAATATTTCACATTTCGGATGCAAGTTTGAAAGATTGCCCTGCTTTTTATTTTTCTACACAAAAGAGCCCCTCTCCTAATTCACTAATTTGTAGGAAGGTACTGAACTTTTGGATTTGAAAAAAGTTTCAGAAGATATATCTAATGTAGATGGTGATTGATAGAGCAATTCTTGCTCATAAGTTCCTGTATGAGTACTGCGCCTAACATAAAGCTTGTGACTGGTAGTAAAACATCTATTTTTATTTTGAGATAGAGTTTGATCCTCAACTATTTCTCGCGATATCTTCTTACGAAGTTTTGTTAGGGCATCTATAACTGCCTCCGGTTTAGGTGGGCAGCCCGGCAAGTAGACATCCACAGGAATTAACTTATCAACTCCCCGAACAGTACTATAGGAATCCGTACTGAACATTCCCCCTGTAATAGTACAGGCTCCCATAGCAATGACGTATTTTGGTTCAGGCATTTGCTCGTATAATCTCACTAAAGAGGGAGCCATTTTCATTGTTACCGTACCGGCTGTTAAAATTAGGTCTGCTTGCCTAGGACTTGATCTTGGTACCAATCCATAACGATCAAAGTCGAATCGTGAGCCTATTAATGAAGCAAATTCAATGAAACAACAACTGGTACCGTATAGAAGGGGCCATAAACTGGAGAGTCTTGACCAATTCGAAAGATCATTTGGTGTAGTTGAAATAACAGAATTGGAACTTGTTTGGTCAAGTAAGGGAAACTCAATCAAATTCATAACTGTCTCAATAGAATCTTTTCCTTCTTTTTTTTTGTCTAAATATTCAGTTAAGACCATTCCAAGGCTCCTTTTCGCCATGCATAAACTAAACCAACAACTAAGATAAGCACGAAAATCAAAGCTTCGATAAAAACGGATACACCCAATACGTCGAAACTCATTGCCCAAGGGTATAGAAAGACGGTTTCCACATCAAAAACAACAAAAACGAGCGCAAACATATAATAGCGTATTCGGAATTGTACCCAAGCCCCTCCCATGGGTTCTATACCCGATTCATAACTAGAAAGCTTCTCTGGTCCTTCACTAACCGGGGCTAAAAGTCCTGAAATCGAAAATGCCAAAATAGGAATAAGGCTTGCTATTATTAGAAATGTCCAAAAAATATCATATTCGTGAAGCAGAAACATAATGTACTCCCATTAATGTGGAATAGGCGGAACTTAAATTAGTCAATTCAATTCAGCATTGTCAATTTATCCAGAACTTCTCTCTTTTCCTCGGTGAAACAAGAATCTTTTTTGTTCAAACAAAAGCGCTTAGTTTAAGTTTAGCCTTTGTTTCCTCTGTGCTGCATCTTCTTTAAAGATTCATCCAATGGAATCCCAACTCCCTTTCTTTTGGATTTCCATTCTATTTAGATATGGTGTATGTAGATCTAATTCTTATATAAAGAAAACTTTCTCGTTTCACTTTGTCTCGCTTTCTCTAGAATCTCTAGAAAAAAGAATAGCTCTATCCTTTATTTAATATTTAATAATAAAATAATAAGAGACTATTAAATAAAAATGAGAATACTACTAAATTAGAACCTAATTAAGATAGTAGGACTAATCTATGCAGTATAATTAATGAGAAGTAATACTATAAAATAAAAATAAAGAACTCTATTTCAGAACTATGAGACAGAATATTCTGTTTTCTTATTTACTCTTTACTTTATTTTTTCTATTTAAAGTTGATCAATTTACATAATGTATCTATAAACAAAGTAATAAATATACTTAAAACAAAGTAGGAATTCGCAAAATGGATAAAATCATTGCAGTTATTATAGGGAAGTCTAGAGATATCCTATTTGAAGGAGGACGGGATTCAAATCAGGGAAAGGATCCTTTCTTCTATTGATTTGATAGAAATTCGTTTTTCTTTTCCTGTCTGTATGATTTTGATTTTCGATGAATGAGCCTTTGGTAATGCTTTTATCTCTATTCTATGTCGCAGGCGCCTATCCAGTCTATAAACAAATACTAATGAGAAAATGAAAACTATACTAAACTAAAGAAAACATAGGATAGAGATCCTAAAATCTAAAAAAGGGCATATTAGGGCTATACGGATTCGAACCGTAGACCTTCTCGGTAAAACAGATCAAACGGATTATTATCGAAATGATTTGAACTGTTTCAAAGACCCAACATGCATTTTTTTGCATTGGGCTCTTTCATAAACTGATTTAAAGATCAGTTAGTCCACCATAGTTTTTCTTTACGGAAAGATAATGAGATGGCTCCCTGTGCTCTGATTGATTTTTTGTATTATGATCTATCTAGGAGCAATACCAAAGTGTTTCAAAGGAGGATTACCTTGACTTAGGTCTGCCTCCGGTCTAAATTAAATCAACCTAAGTGAAATGGAGTCTCTATCGTTCCACTGCAAGAGTTAACTATGAGACTTCATACACCTTAAAGTTCATAGAACGAAAAGAAGTTTTTTGGAGGCCCTTATCCTCATTACGCCTAGCATTTAGTGGGCTGGATATTTACCTTATCAACTAGCAAATCCATAAGGGTTCTATTTGATTAGGCACCTGAATTGGCACCTGAATCGGACTGAACCGACTGTTTGTCAGGCTACTGTTCTCCTATTCTCTCGAATCTATGAAGTAAGACATTGATTTTGCAATAAGATCGATTATGTTCATTGCATAATAAGCTCCTTTGAAAAGCATTGGCGCACGTGTAAACGAGTTGCTCTACCGAACTGAGCTATAGCCCTTATCAGAGATATCTTAACATATAGATAATTTCTTGTCAAGATGAATATTTTCTAATGCCAGAGGATACCCCTTTGATCTGTATCTGTTTAGTATTTAGTTTAGTATTTAGTATATAACAGACCAATAACAGAGCGGTATTGCTTAGAAAAGGGATTCAATATATAATCGATCGAAGTAATGGGTCTTCCTTTGTGGTGATAAATTGCCTACTTAACTCAGTGGTTAGAGTATTGCTTTCATACGGCGGGAGTCATTGGTTCAAATCCAATAGTAGGTAAGTAGGTAGAAAAATTACTAGATAGCATTGGACTTACTTCGCTTCGCTATCTAATAACTTTTTCTACCCCTCTTCCCTTTTTCTTTGTATCAACTATAAACCACTGGATTGTCTTCAATTGGATGGGGGAATCCAATTGACAGCCTCGATTCGTATCCTAGCTCGTCTGAGAGCGAGCTTCGCTTCAACCAAATCTTTCGTACCCTCAGCTTTACTCAAGTTAGCTTCGGCTATTTCAAGTGCCTTTTGAGCTTCTTCCGGATCAATATCACTACCCAGTTCCGCATCATTTCCTAAAATGATGATCTCATTATTAACTATTCTCGCAAAACCGCTCCACAGAATCGCTGTTAACCATTGGTCGTTGAGGAGGCGTATTCTCAAAGGACCCATATCTACTGCTGTGTTAATGGGGGCGTGGTTTGGTAATACGCCAATTTGGCCACTATTAGTGGATAAAATGATTTCTTTCACTTCACAATCCCAAATAATTCGCTTAGGAGTCAGTACATAAAGATTTAATTTCATTTCTTCGATTTGTTCTCCTCTTCTAAGGTTATAGCTTTCGTGCTAGCTTCATCGATGTTACCCACCAAATAAAAAGCCTGTTCAGGTAGGCCGTCTAATTCTCCGGAAAGGATTAGTTGAAATCCCCTAATAGTTTCCGCAAGAGCAACATACTTTCCTGGAGAACCAGTAAAAACTTCTGCCACAAAGAACGGTTGTGATAAGAAACGCTCAATTTTTCTTGCTCTTGCTACAGTTAAACGATCCTCTTCCGATAATTCATCCAAGCCAAGAATTGCGATAATGTCCTGAAGTTCTTTGTAACGTTGTAAAGTTTCCTTAACTCTTTGCGCAGTTTCATAATGTTCGTTGCCAACGATCCGAGGCTGTAACATAGTCGAGGTTGAATCTAAAGGATCTACTGCTGGATAAATACCCTTGGAAGCTAATCCTCTGGAAAGTACGGTAGTAGCATCCAAATGTGCAAATGTTGTGGCAGGGGCAGGGTCGGTCAAATCGTCTGCAGGTACATAAACTGCTTGAATCGAAGTTATAGATCCCTTTTTAGTAGAAGCAATTCTTTCTTGCAAAGAACCCATTTCTGTACTAAGAGTAGGTTGATAACCCACTGCGGAGGGCATTCTCCCTAATAAAGCGGATACCTCTGATCCTGCTTGAACAAAACGAAAGATATTATCGATAAATAAAAGCACGTCTTGCTTATTAACATCTCGGAAATATTCCGCCATAGTTAGGGCAGTTAAACCAACTCTCATACGAGCTCCCGGTGGTTCATTCATTTGGCCATAGACTAGAGCTACCTTTGATTCCTCAATATTTTTTTCATTAATTACTCCGGATTCCTTCATTTCCATATAAAGATCATTTCCTTCACGAGTCCGTTCCCCTACTCCACCGAATACGGATACGCCCCCATGAGCTTTAGCAATGTTATTGATTAATTCCATGATCAGTACTGTTTTACCTACTCCCAGCCCCCCCAAATAGTCCTATTTTTCCTCCACGTCGATAAGGAGCTAAAAGATCGACGACCTTAATACCTGTTTCAAAGATGGATAATTTCGTATCTAACTCGATAAAGGCAGGCGCAGATCTATGAATAGGGAACGTTGCACTACTATCTACAGGACCCAAATTGTCAACAGGCTCCCCAAGAACGTTGAAAATTCGTCCGAGAGTAGCTCCACCGACCGGAACACTGAGAGGAGCTCCCGTGTCAATCACTTCCATTCCTCTCATCAACCCGTCCGTAGCACTCATAGCTACAGCTCTAACTCGATTATTTCCTAATAATTGTTGTACCTCACAAGTCACATTAATTTGCTTATCGGCAGTGTCTCTACTCTGGACTACCAAAGCGTTATAAATATAAGGTAACTTGCCTGGGGGAAAAGTGACATCCAGCACGGGTCCAATAATTTGATCGATACGACCTGTACTTTTTTCTTCAATTGTGGAAACCCCGGGAGGAGAAGTAGTAGGATTGGTTCTCATAATTATCACATAATTAAAAAAAAGGAATTTGTCGAAATTTTTCTTTTTTTATTGTTGAATAATGCCAAATCAAATCAAAAAAAATCCAAAAGTAAAAAGGAAATGAATTAGTTAATTCAATAAGAGAGAAAAGGGGACCAGGACTTGATTTCGTTGCCCAAGCGAATCCCATTCAATCGTTTACTCATGGAATGAGTCCATTGGAAAGTTCAATCAATCTTTTTTTTCATATACATTTTGCCTTTTGTGGAGGATCTGTGCCTACTCTACTTTCCTATCTAGGACTTCGATATACAAAATATATACTACTGTGAAGCATAGATTGCTGTCAACAAAGAATTTTATTAGTATTTAGTTAGGTATTTGCATTCAAAATAAGAAAAGAGAACTATTAAGAACTTGTAAAATAAGGATTAGGAATTAATTTGGGTTGCGCTATATCTATCAAAGAGTATACAATAATTATGGATTTGGTAAATCAAATCCATGGTTTAATAACGAACCGTGTTAACTTACCATAACAACAACTCAATTCCTATCGAATTCCTATATTGGAATTCCTATAGGATAGAACATACACAGGGTGTACGCATTATATATGAATGAAACATATTCATTAACCTAAGCATGCCCTCAATTTTCTTTAATGAGTTGATATTATATTAATTGAATATCCTTTTTGTTTTACGAGATTTTTGCTAAAGTTTCATTTACGCCTAATTAACATCGAGTAGACCCTGTTATTGTGAGAATTCTTAATTCAAGAGTTATAGGGAGGGACTTATGTCACCACAAACAGAAACTAAAGCAGGTGTTGGATTTCAAGCTGGTGTTAAAGATTATAAATTGACTTACTACACCCCAGAGTATGAAACTAAGGATACTGATATCTTGGCAGCATTCCGAGTAAGTCCTCAGCCTGGGGTTCCGCCCGAAGAAGCAGGGGCTGCAGTAGCTGCCGAATCTTCTACTGGTACATGGACAACTGTTTGGACTGATGGACTTACCAGTCTTGATCGTTACAAAGGACGATGCTATCACATCGAGCCTGTTGCTGGGGAAGACAACCAATGGATCTGTTATGTAGCTTATCCATTAGACCTATTTGAAGAGGGTTCCGTTACTAACATGTTTACTTCCATTGTAGGTAACGTATTTGGTTTCAAAGCCCTACGTGCTCTACGTTTGGAGGATCTACGAATTCCCCCTACTTATTCAAAAACTTTCCAAGGCCCGCCTCATGGTATCCAAGTTGAAAGAGATAAGTTGAACAAGTACGGTCGTCCTTTATTGGGATGTACTATTAAACCAAAATTGGGATTATCCGCAAAAAATTATGGTAGAGCGTGTTATGAGTGTCTACGTGGTGGACTTGATTTTACCAAAGATGATGAAAACGTAAACTCACAACCATTTATGCGCTGGAGAGACCGTTTTGTCTTTTGTGCCGAAGCTATTTATAAATCACAGGCCGAAACCGGTGAAATCAAGGGGCATTACTTGAATGCGACTGCGGGTACATGTGAAGAAATGATTAAGAGAGCTGTATTTGCAAGAGAATTAGGGGTTCCTATTGTAATGCATGACTACTTAACTGGGGGATTCACCGCAAATACTACTTTGGCTCATTATTGCCGCGACAATGGCCTACTTCTTCACATTCACCGTGCAATGCATGCAGTTATTGATAGACAGAAAAATCATGGTATGCATTTCCGTGTATTAGCTAAAGCATTGCGTATGTCTGGGGGAGATCATATCCACTCCGGTACAGTAGTAGGTAAGTTAGAAGGGGAACGCGAAATGACTTTAGGTTTTGTTGATTTATTGCGCGATGATTTTATTGAAAAAGATCGTGCTCGCGGTATCTTTTTCACTCAGGACTGGGTATCCATGCCAGGTGTTATACCGGTAGCTTCAGGTGGTATTCATGTTTGGCATATGCCAGCTCTGACCGAAATCTTTGGGGACGATTCTGTATTACAATTTGGTGGAGGAACTTTAGGACATCCTTGGGGAAATGCACCTGGTGCAGCAGCTAATCGAGTGGCTTTAGAAGCCTGTGTACAAGCTCGTAACGAAGGGCGCGATCTTGCTCGCGAAGGTAATGAAATTATCCGAGCAGCTTGCAAATGGAGTCCTGAACTAGCCGCAGCTTGTGAAGTATGGAAGGCGATCAAATTCGAGTTCGAGCCGGTAGATACTATTGATTAACTAGATAAAACTAAAGATAAAGAAGGTATAAATAAAAAAGAAACGAAATAAAAAGAGAAAAAAATCAGTTATGAAATGCAGTAATTCTTCTTTATTCTTCTAATTGATTGCAATTAAACTCGGCTCAATCTTTTTTAGAAAAAAAAGATTGAGCCGAATAAAAATAGATCATGATATGATCATGAGACTTGACAAATTGAGATTCGTCTATTCTATATATCTAGAATATATATATTAAGGTATAATACAATAAAGAAATACAAATAAAATAATAAAATAATAAAATATAGTATTATCATATGATAATGATAATGGAATCAAATACGCAGTATTTACAGAAAAAAGTCTTCGTTTATTGGGAAAGAATCAATATACTTTTAATGTCGAATCGGGATTCACTAAGACAGAAATAAAGCATTGGGTCGAACTCTTCTTTGGTGTTAAGGTGGTAGCTGTGAATAGCCATCGACTACCTGGAAAAGGTAGAAGAATAGGACCTATTCTGGGCCATACAATGCATTACAGACGTATGATCATTACCCTTCAACCGGGTTATTCTATTCCACTTCTAGATAGAGAAAAAAACTAAAGGAGAATGAATGAAAAAAGACATAGTTTGGAAGTTAGACCTTTTTATAGGACTCTCTTTCAATTTCAAAAAAGAGGACGTTTGAAACTTTTAACAGGCGTAATCGTGAGTCAACAAGTGACTCGAACTGTGTGTAAAAAAAGAAGCATTTTTTTTTTTTCAAAATGCTAGAACTAGATAAGGAAGTTTTCTATAACCTTGAGAAAAAGGATAAAAAGGTAGTTTTTTTTTAGTTTATGACTCCGATCAAGAGCGAGAAATCCTTGATTTGGGATTGGACATAGAACCTGGACCCATCGTAGAGACGTTTAGTTCAAAAGAAAGGATCGTATCCTGATGGTAAGAATTATACTTTCGTGGAAATACAGCGCTATAGACTTCAATGCGGTAGAGTAGACGTTTTGTTTCTAATTTTTCTGGACCAAACCTCCGCTCCGACCCAACGATACAATGAATTTTTTCTGTTCATATTCATAAATAAAAAAGATTCGGAATCGCAATGCTACTATATGCGTCCAGAGGAGTATTTGGAATAATATTCTTCTATAATCCATTATTGCGGGGGGTCTTACTAACAGGGCTTCGCTGCACGGGACAGGTCTTCGTCGAAAAGCTAACTCCACCCGGCATTTTCATACCCTTTCTTTGGGTGGTATATCGCCTTTTAAAGTCTAAGAGGGTAGTAGGGGATCTATAGTAGGTAAGATAATTTGCCCTTTGATTTTGATTGAATATACTATTTTTCCGCCTTTACCACGCATTATTGTATGCGCTTCTAGAGAAGTATGTATGCAGGAAGTAAATTCTAACCGCTTTCTTTTGAATCCAATTTCAAATTAGATTAGAAAGATAGAAAGGCCATGAGGATGGGAAAATCAAAATAAAATCTTTTTAATTAGTTCTCCTTTTTTGGAATTTTCTTATTATCCTTTCATTTTTTTTACAGAATATTTTTCAAACTAAAAATAAAAAATACAATACAATAGTCAATATTCCTTATAATAGATATACTTAATTATATCATAAGAATCTTAAGATATTTTTCGACTAGATAGAAATAGTAAATTTGAATTGAGACACCTATTCCATGACGGATTTAAACTTACCTTCTATTTTCGTGCCTTTAGTAGGCTTAGTATTTCCGGCAATTGCAATGACTTCTTTATTTCTTTATGTGCAAAAAAATAAGATTGTCTAGTATTTTTTAGTGTAAGTAATATAATATGGTAGGGTATGTGGCTTTTTCTACACACACTTTCTACACACAAATGAAAAACGGTTATGGATGCGGATATAGGCTACGAGCATAAATGCATGAATATGCAGAGCCAGGTATAGCGAGTTTTATTTTATTTATTTTAATTGAATCAACGAATATTTTTTGAATAGAAAGTCAATGTATCTAACCTATTATTTCACAGGAGTACTAGTTGCTGAAGGCGATTTCAGAATCAAAAAAAGTAAAGTCAAAATTATTTAGCTTATTCTCTCAATTTCAATCGACCGCTGCTGGATTTAGTATATCTAATATGAATTGGCGATCAGAACACATATGGGTAGAACTTCTAAAAGGTTCTCGAAAAAGGGGTAATTTTTTCTGGGCCTGTATTCTTTTTCTAGGTTCACTAGGATTCTTATCGGTTGGGATTTCCAGTTATCTTGGTAAGAATATTATATCTATACTTCCATCTCAAGAAATTCTTTTTTTTCCGCAGGGGGTCGTGATGTCTTTCTACGGAATCGCAGGCCTATTCATTAGCTCCTACTTGTGGTGTACTATTTTGTGGAATGTAGGTAGTGGTTATGACCGATTCGATAGAAAAGAGGGAATAGTGTGCATTTTTCGTTGGGGATTCCCTGGAATAAAACGTCGCGTCTTCCTTCGATTCCTTATGCGGGATATCCAATCAATTAGAATTCAGGTTAAAGAGGGTCTTTATCCTCGTCGTATTCTTTATATGGAAATCCGGGGCCAGGGGATCATTCCCTTGACTCGTACTGATGATAAATTTTTTACTCCACGAGAAATTGAACAAAAAGCTGCCGAATTGGCCTATTTCTTGCGCGTACCAATTGAAGTATTTTGAGGTATCTTTTTTGAACTGAGTTGAATGAAGAAAAGAAGAATTGGAAGAAGAAAAGTTTTCTCAACACAGGGAGGAAGTCCCTTCTAAATTGGATTTGTTATTGTAAGGGGATTTTTAAGTATTTATCTAAAGGAAGGAACAAACGAGGATAAGAGAAATTTGCTTTTAATTTTTTTTTATCCAAGTTAGATATATCGCATACTATTCTTCCTTTTTCATCCGAAAGGGCTTTTTTTTTATTCTATTTCACTATTTCATTCCATCTAGATCTAAGAAAGAACCCAATGCACTGAAATTCCACTAATAACTAATATACAAAAAAGAAGAATAGATACAGGGTATCAAACCTATAGAGTTTTTGCTTCAAAGAAATAGAAATATCATGAAATAGAAATATCATCATATAGAGTCAGGGAATGGAATAGAGTCAGCGAATGAAGCATATTCATTAACAACTCCATTTACAGATCAAAAATGAAAAAAAAGAAAGCATTGCCTTCTTTACTATATCTTGTATTTATCGTACTTTTGCCTTGGGGGGTCTCTTCCTCATTTAACAAATGTCTGGAACTTTGGATTAAGAATTGGTGGAATACCAGGCAATCCGAAACTCTCTTAACTGATATTCAAGAGAAAAGGATTCTAGAAAGATTCATAGAATTAGAAGAACTTTCTCTCTTGGACGAGATGATAAAAGGGAAACTAAAGACACATGTACAAAAACCTCCTACAGGAATACACAAGGAAATAATACAATGGGTCAAAATAAATAATGAGGATCATCTCCATACCATTTTGCATTTCTCGACAAATATAATCTGTTTGGCTATTCTAAGTGGTTCTTTTTTTCTGGGTAAAGAGGAACTTGTCATTTTGAATTCTTGGGTTCAGGAATTCTTCTATAATTTAAATGACTCAATAAAAGCTTTTTTTATTCTTTTAGTTACTGATTTTTTTGTTGGATTTCACTCCACCCGTGGTTGGGAACTAGTAATTCGTTGGGTCTACAACGATTTTGGATGGGCTCCTAACGAGCTTATTTTCACTATTTTTGTTTGTAGTTTTCCAGTAATTCTAGATACATGTTTGAAATTTTGGGTCTTTTTTTGTTTAAATCGTCTATCTCCTTCGCTTGTAGTCATTTATCATTCAATTAGTGAAGCATAAATTCATTTGATCTCCCGATATTAATATTAATCAAATTAGCAAGCATCTTTTTTTAGAAAGAAAGCCCTTTTCCATTTTAGCAAAATTCTTTCTATTTATACCTACTTTAAGGTATTCATCATTGCAGTACAACTGTTGCAGTAGAATGACAACAGATTCGTGTATAGGGAACTAGATTAGCTTAGCTACCTATCTAATTTATTGTAGAAATTCTGGGATCTGCGATTGGACATGGAAAATAGAAATACTTTTTCTTGGGTAAAGGAACAGATAACTCGATCGATTTCTGTATCGATCATGATATACGTAATAACTCGGACATCTATTTCAAATGCATATCCCATTTTTGCGCAGCAGGGTTATGAAAACCCACGAGAAGCAACTGGACGAATTGTATGTGCCAATTGCCATTTAGCTAGCAAGCCCGTCGATATTGAAGTTCCCCAAGCTGTGCTTCCCGATACTGTATTTGAAGCAGTTCTTCGAATTCCTTATGATATGCAATTGAAACAAGTTCTTGCTAATGGAAAAAAGGGAGGGTTGAATGTAGGTGCTGTTCTTATTTTGCCCGAGGGATTCGAATTAGCGCCGCCCGATCGTATTTCCCCTGAGTTAAAAGAAAAGATAGGAAATCTTGCTTTTCAGAGTTATCGTCCCGATAAAAAAAACATTCTTGTGATAGGCCCTGTTCCCGGTAAGAAATATAGTGAAATTGTCTTTCCCATTCTTTCCCCTGATCCTGCTACGAAGAAAGATGCTCATTTCTTAAAATATCCCATATATGTAGGGGGAAACCGAGGAAGAGGACAGATCTATCCTGATGGTAGCAAGAGTAACAATACAGTCTATAATGCTACGTCAACAGGTATAGTAAGAAAAATACTACGTAAAGAAAAGGGGGGGTATGAAATATCCATAGTTGATGCATCAGATGGACGCCAAGTGATTGATATTATACCTCCCGGACCAGAACTTCTTGTTTCAGAGGGGGAATCCATCAAGCTTGATCAACCATTAACAAGCAATCCTAATGTGGGAGGTTTTGGTCAGGGGGACGCAGAAATCGTGCTTCAGGATCCATTACGTGTCCAAGGCCTTTTGTTCTTCTTCGCATCCGTTATTTTGGCACAAGTTTTTTTGGTTCTCAAAAAGAAACAGTTTGAAAAGGTTCAATTGTACGAAATGAATTTCTAGGTCCCGGGATTTCTTACCATCAAGTTGGTAAAAAGCCTCGATTTATTGGCAATTGCTAGAATTATCTATGATCTATTTTGGAAATCCTTTTTTTGTTTAGACTGCTTTTTGTTTATGAGATGTCTGGAATTCCTTATTTATATCCCATGCAAAAGAAGAGAATCCAAGGCAAAGGCGAGAACAATCAAATTAAAATTTCTTCTTTTTCGGAGGGATTGCAGGTCTTCTTAATCGTCTATTCGGCACAAGAAAAAGCCTTTTTCTTGTGCCGATTCTTCTTGTATCAAAATAAGAATCCTTTTTCTTCCTAATTCGTCAAAGATTACTATTTCTTCTTTATTCGGGTCTGTCTCTTGGACCTCTTTTTCTTTTGCTTAGGTTTAGCCGAGGTAGTGGACAAACAGAGGGGAAGAAAATATGGCGGGGGAAAAATTTCTTGTGATTGTGAGCAAATTGCTTGGCTTGTTTAATTAAGTTCAACTTCAAATTTACAGAAATTTTGCAAAAAAAAAGTAAACTCTTCCATTGAAGGTTTTTTTATTTTTAGGCTAGTTGAATAGTTTTGATTAAGGTTTTATTAGTTTATTACTCGAAACTAAATCAAGGATTTTCAGGATACTTCCTTCGTGGAATAAGATATTGGATCCTCGAGTGATCTCTTTTTCTTGTTGCTTCATAAGAGTGAATCGAATAGATTCAATTCGCGTTATAAGAGTAAAATAAAAATTCCGCGGGTCCTTTCCGCTCTAATCAGATAAAGGGGGGTAAGGACCCGCTAAGCTCCTACTTTTTCATGTTTACAATCTGGTCCCTCCGATTACTATAGAGATGAACCCAATCCAGAATATGAACCATAAAAGAAAACACCTACTAAACCAATCACAGCAATACCAGCTACAGTACCTATCAGCCAAAGAGGAATTCTTCCAGTAGTATCGGCCATTTCCCCTACTTTCCTCCACATTTTATCAATTGGTCATGCTAGAGACAAAAACAGTCATGGGTAGTTATAAGGATGGTATCCTTCCAAATGGGATAAGAGAATTCTTATTAGTCTCTTTCTTTCTCTCAATTGAAGAAGTAATTGGAAAATAAAACAGCAAGTACAAAAATGAGTAATAAACCCCAGTATAGACTGGTACGATTCAATTCAACATTTTGTTCATTCGGGTTTGATTGTGTCATAGTTCTATAGTTGGAATTTGTTTTATCGTTGGATGAACTGCATTGCTGATATTGATCCCAAGAAAAAAACAGTAGGTACAGCTAGTCCGTGAATAGCCAGCCATCGCACTGTAAAAATAGGATAGGTTCGATCTATGGTCATTGAGGGCCTCCTAAAAGGATCTACTAAATTCATCGAGTTGTTCTAAAGAATCAAAACGGTCGGTTATTAACGGAATTCCTTGTCGGCTTTCCGTGAAATACTCGTTTGGCCTAGGACTTCCAAACACGTCATAAGCTAAACCCGTACTGACAAATAACCAACCCGCAATGAATAGGGAAGGTATAGTAATGCTATGAATAACCCAGTATCGAATACTGGTAATAATATCAGCAAAAGAACGTTCTCCCGTGCTTCCAGACATGCTGAACTCCCAAAATTTTTGTACATTCAAAAAAGGAATTGATTCCGTAAAAGATGGGATCGACCAGTAAATAGAAAATTACTGATATTTCATCCTTGTGAGATTGTCAATTTTGTACCAAAGGTGTATTTTGAGTATACCGAATTAGTATAGCTATCCTTCCTATGGCACAGCAATCTGGTTTTGCCTGGTTCCGAAACATAATTACTTTTTTATTTTTTTTTTGTCTATAGGTAAGCTATATGTTATTCAAGGCATCAATAGAAAACCCCATTTTTGTAGGTTCTACTTACTTTTCATTGGCTTCGGAATAATAGAGTAATTCGGAATAGCAGCCAAAATCTTGGGAAAATCTAAGTTAATGATCAATAGGTTTGGATAAATAATTTAGGAAGGATATTCTCATACTGACACAATACAAGGACAAGTATATGTGAAATCTATCCTTTCATAATTCGTAATTCATCCTTGTATTGTTTGTTGGATTAGGTCTAACTTTCTTGACCAAACTGCGAGCGCGGAACTTTACGAGATGAAATAGGGAAAGACAGAAGATAGAATAGAACTTAAAAGGATAATTGAAGTGACTCGTCTTCGAATCTACTTTGGTTGGAGTTCGAAAAAGGAATAAAAATAAAGTAAATTCAAGGAAGAGCTTTCTTTTTTTTTTTTTTTTAACAGCCCCTTGGCAGGTCGTGGAATGCTTTTGTTCTCCTCTTATTCCATATGGAATACAATCAGTTAAAATAAGAAGGAATAGGGGAATATTCGATCGTTCACTCCAAAAAGAGGGTCCTATTGAAAAAGAAATTATCCAAAATAGAAAGAAGTTTTTTTTTTCAAATTCAATTGTTTATTTATCTCTTATTCAAAAATTTCCCTGAAAATTGAATTTCTTTTTTTCATTCAATGGGGTTAGATGATCTAGTTCTTAATATTATTACTTTACTCAATTGACAAATTCCACAACAAATCTCTTGATTCGGAATTAGGGACTCATGTATCATCTGATGAATCCACTTTCTTTTACACTTCTGTATCTTACTCTATCTTGTTTTTTAGTATTATCTAAAATAACTGATGAATTATGAATTTTCCATAACTTAGGTAAATGCTTTACCAACATATGTAGTGTAGTAAAAAAAAATAAATGGAATTTAACTCTTTCATGCTTACTTTAACTAGTTATTTTGGTTTTCTACTGGCTGCTTTAACTATAACCCCAGCTCTATTTATTGGCTTGAACAAGATACGCCTTATTTGAATTGACTGAATAATTATAATTCAGAAAAGAAAAATCTTTCTTTGGGATTCCTGGCATTCTACGACTCTTTTCCAGACTAATTAGGAATTCTTTTCTTGGTCATTGAGATTCGTGGATAATTTAGAGTACTATTTAGGGATAGATCGTACCTCTTTTTTTATCCCCTCGAACAAATCGAAATGATTGAAGTTTTTCTATTTGGAATCGTCTTAGGCCTAATTCCTATTACTTTAGCGGGATTATTCGTGACTGCGTATTTGCAATACAGGCGTGGGGATCAGTTGGATCTTTGATTGAGTCATTTTTTTTTTTTGATTGACCTCCTCCAGACCAGAGAGGAGGTCAAATTGAAATTGGAGTTACAATTCAATTTTGTTAAGTTATTTTACTCTGCTTCGACATAAAATAGATGGAATCACGCTCTGTAGGATTTGAACCTACGACATCGGGTTTTGGAGACCCGCGTTCTACCGAACTGAACTAAGAGCGCTTTCATTCATTCAAAAAGAAAATCTTTTTCTATTCCTAATGTATCTCACGTACGTATAGTCTCCACAAATTCAAGTTATACCCACTTTACTTTAATTGATCTCGTCGCTACTGCCTATAAAGAAGAAAGAAGTAATAGGTAGGGATGACAGGATTTGAACCTGTGACATTTTGTACCCAAAACAAACGCGCTACCAAGCTGCGCTACATCCCTTTTCCAAATTAAATTGTTGTACAATGCCATTGTACACAATTCCTGTCTTCTTTTCCACATCATAATTTTCTTCTTCTTTCTTTCTCTATCTATATATAGAACCCTCGTGTCATTTCTTCTTTTTGGTCTCATATAATTAAGGAATTATATACATATAAAATCCAATATAATTTCGCCTATAAAAGAAGGATTACTTTTCCTTGGTAATATATAGGAAGAAGGGGTCATCTTTTTCTTTTTTAGGGATAGGAAAATTTCGTCGATATGGTTCATTTTATATATAGCATAACAATCTTGGGCAAGAGTTTATGATCATATATGTATTCCAACAAGGAAGGAGGATTTTCAATGCGGGATATAAAAACATATCTCTCTGTAGCACCCGTGCTAAGTACTCTATGGTTTGGTGCTTTAGCAGGTTTATTGATAGAAATTAATCGTTTATTCCCAGATGCTTTGTCATTCCCTTTTTTTTAATTCTAGTTATTGCTATGGGAGGGATAGATTTCTTCGTGATATGACAAAATTTGATCCTTTTCAATCTTTTTTTAGTATCGGAAGGAAAAAGAAAGAAAAGATGGATTGGGTTGAACCTCAGAGTCATTAAAAATTTGGTAAACCCCATTTTTGAAAATAGAAATTCAATTTAAAGGGGTACCCAAGCTAAATAAGGCCTCAGAAATCAGAGCATAGAAAAGGCGGGGCTGGCTAATTAAATGAAAGGATTTCGAACCAAAATCTTTGCTAATTCGACAAGGATTGTATTCTTTAATTATTTCTCTATTTTTTATTACTTAATTAAAGAATAAAAAAAAATTATTCTAATGAATTTTATTCTTCTTCTTCGGATTCAAAATAGAAGAATAAAAGAATAAGTAGAAGAATTAAGTTAAGTCAATCCAAAAAGAAAAGGAGGTTCATGGCCAAGGGAAAAGATGTTAGAATCAGAGTTATTTTGGAATGCATCAGTTGTGTTCGAAAAGGTGCCAATGAGGAATCGACGGGGATTTCTAGATATAGTACTCAAAAGAATCGCCACAATACACCCGGACAATTAGAATTCAAAAAATTTTGTCGTTATTGTCGCAAGCATACGACTCATCACGAAATAAAGAAATAGGAACATCGTGTGTTTGATCTTTCCAAACAACAGAAAGAGTAAGAACTTCATATTTAATATATAAAGAAAACATAGTATAGAATACAAAATACAAATCAACTCATCTGATTTCCGGTAGATATTATTTCATATGTATAGAGGGTATTCATATACTATAATATGAATCAAATAAGATATGGATCAAAGAAAAACTACTTCTTCTGGATCCTAAATTAATAAAATAAAGAAGTGAATTTTCAAATTTTCAAATTTTAAATAAGGAATAAATCATGTATACATCTAAACAACCTTTTCTTAAATCTAAGCAACCCTTTAGTAAATCCAAGCAAACTTTTAATAAATCCAAGCAACCCTTTCGTAAATCCAAGCAAACTTTTCGTAAATTCAAGCAACCTTTTCGTAAATCTAAACAACCTTTTCGTAGGCGTCCCCGGATTGGCCCGGGAGATCGAATTGATTATAGAAACATGAGTTTAATTAATAGATTTATTAGTGAACAAGGAAAAATATTATCGAGACGAATAAATAGATTAACCTTGAAACAACAACGATTAATTACTCTTGCTATAAAACAGGCTCGTATTTTATCTTTCTGTACCGTTTCGTAACTATGAGAACGAAAAGCAATTTCAAGCCCAGTCAATTTCAATAATTACAGGTTCTAGACCCAGAAAAAATAGACATATTCCTCAATTAACGCAAAAGTACAATTCCAATCGAAACTTAAGAAACAACAACCAAAATTTAAGAAACAACAACCGGAACTTAAGTTCCGATTGTTGATGTTTTATTCGAATTCGAAAGGGCCAGACCTATATATATTATAAAGAAAGTAATCCAGCTCGTTGATTCCTACCACTTAATCTTAATTTATTGTATCTTCCCGGAGTTCCCTCTCCGGGAATTCATCTTTTATTATTCCAGTATATTACTTTATTTATACCTTTAATTGATGATCTTTATTTTATTGGAAATCGTGTAAAGATTATTTGGATTTGATACAGCTACTTGTGCAAGCATTTTACGATTAAGAATCAATTTCTTCTTGTACAGGTTGTGTATTAATTTACTATAACTATCGAATACTTTATATACCCGCGTTGCTGCGTTTATCCGAGTGATCCACAAACGACGAAAATCCCTCTTTTGCCTACCTCTATCTCGATGAGAGGAAACAAAAGCTCTTTTTACCTGTTGGGTAATCATTCGATTAAGTCTTAAATGAGCCCCTCTAAAGTTTGAGGCAAATGAACGCATTTTTGTTCGTCGTCTCCGGGCTATATATCCTCGCGGAACTCTGGTCATTGAATCAAATTAACCTTAATGAATAACTAATGATTTCTCTTCTTTTAGCCACCCTTTTTCTCATTAATAACAAAACTAATTATTCCGATATATAAAATATTAATTCCAATGGCTTTTGCTATAGTAACCTTCCCAACCACGATTTTTTATTCCACTCCGTTCAGTTATTTCTATACGAAATAACAAATTCATTCTAATAATACTAAAAAAAATAGTGGGTTCCATCGTTTCTATGGTTCCCTTTTAAACGGTGAGGCCCTCTCTATACACCGGAGCCCTTTCTTTCATCAAAAGGTATTGCGAACTTGTATAGTCCACATTCTTTGGCTCTACCTATCCATTATAGAGTAAATAGCTCTTTTCACAATAAGAGTTATCCATACAGTGACGGTATTTAATTATGAAAGTTGGCTAAGTAGCTGACCCTGTTAGTCCGTTCTTTTAAGATAAAGGAGCATAAGCCTTTTTCTTTTTATTACTATTTCCTCCGCTTAATGGATAACCATTTGCTACCAATGGGAGAATTGCTTCTTATTTCCAATTTAGATAATTGGATTTGCACCAAAGGAAACCATAAATTCCATATACCATAGAAATCTAGGATAGAGAAGCTATATCCTATTCATTGGTACTAATCATGGATACTTCAATTTTTTTTATATTTGTTTGAAGTCATGATCTGAACGAGTCGCACATACACCCTAGCACATGTTCCTCGACGCTGAGGGCATCCTTTAAGCGCGGCCGTTTTTCGAGCATTTCGTATTGGCTGTCTTGCGTTTCTAATAAGTTGTTTAACCGTCGGCATGTTGTATGTATATAGAAAAAAATGGATTGGTTTAGATCCATCTTAACCTGATGATTGCTCATCATGAAGTCTTTCTATTTTCTATTAAATCGAGGAAAACACGAATTTAGCTGTGAAATAACTTTACAAGAAATCCGGACACTACCAATCCTTAAACATTTCTGGAAACCACACTGGATCAGTATCGCAGTGCTTGTCAATCATTTCATCCCCTACAATATCGACAAGTCCATAAGCTTTGGCTTCGTCTGCTGACATAAAAACATCCCTTTCCATGTCTTCGGATACAACCCAAAAAGGCTTGCCTGTTCTTACTGCATAAACCCTTGTGATCATTTCGCGAACTTTGTGTAACTCTTCTACTTCTAGTAAAAATTCTGGTGTCCTTGCCCGATAATAAGCACTAGCAGGTTGGTGAAGCATAATCCTCGCGTGAGGGAATGCTATACGCTTGGTGGGTTCTCCTCCAAGCAGAATGAAGGACGCCATGGAGGCGGCTATTCCGAGGCATATTGTATATATATCTGGTGTCACCGTTTGCATCGTATCAAAAATAGCCATTCCTGAGATTAGCCACCCGCCTGGGGAGTTTATAAACAAAAAAATATCACTAATTCCATCTTCTATACTCAGATATACCATGAGACCTGTAATATGATTCGTGATCTCGCAACGAATCTCTTGACCTAAAAAAAGTGTCCTTTCTCGATACATAACATTGTATAAGTCAACCCAAGTCGCTTCTTCATCTCCAGGAATCCGGTAAGGTACTTTTGGAACACCAATGGGCATATTAGATTAATATTATTAAATTTAAGTAAGAAAACCACACTTTAATATGGAAACGTAAGAATGGAACAGAAAGAAAGAATCCGCAGTTTATTGTCTTAATTTTTATTCTTATTCTATATGAATATTATAGATTCTATTAATACGTAGATTGAAAGGTTATACATATAAGGAATGTAAGACAGATTGAATAAAGAAAAGGGAATGGGTGATTTGAATGCTAAACAAAGAGGGGTAGCGATCTATTCTTCGTTTTTTCCAAATTGGCCAAGTTACCCATTGCATATTGGCACTTATCGAGTATAGAATAGATCTGCTTCTCTTTCTTCTTATGAACAGAATTGGCTTCTTATTTTTAATGGAATGAAATAAATATTCGCGCTTTCTGACACAGAATCCCCTAGAAGGGTTAGGTACATAGGATATGGATAGTCTTTTTCAATGCGATAAAATAAAGCGACATCGTGTCTATTTTTCTTTGCTAAAGGGGTATTTCCATGGGTTTGCCTTGGTATCGTGTTCATACTGTCGTATTGAATGATCCGGGTCGATTGCTTGCGGTGCATATAATGCACACAGCTCTAGTTTCTGGTTGGGCTGGCTCAATGGCTTTATACGAATTAGCAGTTTTTGATCCCTCTGATCCTGTTCTGGATCCAATGTGGAGACAAGGTATGTTCGTAATTCCCTTCATGACTCGTTTAGGAATAACGGATTCGTGGGGTGGTTGGAGTATTTCAGGAGGAACTGTAACAAATCCGGGTATTTGGAGTTATGAAGGTGTGGCAGGTACGCATATTGTGTTTTCTGGCTTGTGTTTCTTGGCAGCGATCTGGCATTGGGTATATTGGGACCTAGAAATATTCTCTGATGAGCGGACGGGAAAACCCTCTTTGGATTTGCCCAAGATCTTTGGAATTCATTTATTTCTTGCAGGGGTGGCTTGCTTTGGCTTTGGGGCATTTCATGTAACGGGTTTGTATGGTCCTGGGATATGGGTATCCGATCCTTATGGACTAACTGGAAAAGTACAAGCTGTAAATCCAGCGTGGGGTGCAGAAGGTTTTGATCCTTTTGTTCCGGGGGGAATAGCTTCTCATCATATTGCTGCGGGTACATTGGGTATATTAGCGGGCTTATTCCATCTTAGTGTCCGTCCGCCTCAACGTCTATATAAAGGATTACGTATGGGCAATATTGAAACTGTACTTTCCAGTAGTATCGCTGCTGTTTTTTTTGCAGCTTTCGTAGTTGCTGGAACTATGTGGTATGGGTCAGCAACGACCCCAATCGAATTATTTGGGCCTACTCGTTATCAGTGGGATCAGGGATACTTTCAGCAAGAAATATATCGAAGAGTTAGCAATGGTTTAGCCGAAAATCTTAGTTTATCAGAAGCTTGGTCTAAAATTCCCGAAAAATTAGCCTTTTATGATTATATTGGTAATAATCCGGCAAAAGGGGGATTATTCAGAGCAGGCTCAATGGACAATGGGGATGGAATAGCTGTTGGATGGTTAGGACATCCCGTCTTTAGAGATAAAGAAGGACGTGAGCTTTTTGTACGCCGTATGCCTACTTTTTTTGAAACATTTCCGGTTGTTTTGGTAGATGAGGAGGGAATTGTTAGAGCAGACGTTCCTTTTAGAAGAGCAGAATCCAAATATAGTGTTGAACAAGTAGGTGTAACGGTGGAGTTCTATGGTGGCGAACTTAATGGAGTAAGTTATTCTGATCCTGCTACTGTAAAAAAATATGCGAGGCGTTCTCAATTAGGGGAAATTTTTGAATTAGACCGGGCTACTTTGAAATCTGATGGTGTTTTTCGCAGCAGTCCAAGGGGTTGGTTCACTTTTGGTCATGCTACCTTTGCTTTGCTCTTCTTTTTCGGACACATTTGGCATGGCGCTAGAACATTGTTCCGAGATGTTTTTGCTGGTATTGATCCAGATTTGGATGCTCAAGTGGAATTTGGAACATTCCAAAAAGTGGGAGATCCAACTACAAGGAAACAGGCAGTTTGATACACATTGTTATAGTATCTTTCACCTCTCTTTTTTGATTTGACATGGGAAACATCTCCCATCCTTTCTTTGACTCTTTTTCTTTCTTTATATGGGAAATTATCCCAAATGACAAATGAATAGGTGTGGAAGTTATAATTGTAAATAAACCAGGATCGAATCTATGGAAGCATTGGTTTATACGTTCCTTTTAGTTTCGACTTTAGGGATAATTTTTTTCGCTATCTTCTTCCGAGAACCACCTAAGGTTCCACCAACTCCAACTAAAAGAATAAAATAATTTCATTTAAGTAAGAAGTCCCCCTATCTGGGAGACTTCTTACTTAAATTAGTCTCCGTGTTCTTCGAATGGATCTCTTAATTGTTGAGAGGGTTGCCCAAACGCGGTATATAAGGCATACCCAGTAAAGCTTACAAGTAAACCAGATATGGAGATGGCGACTAAAGTTGCTGTTTCCATTTTTATAGAATTTCAAGATTACAATGGATCTACGAAAAGATCGTGTATTTACAACTACAACGGAATAGTATACAAAGTCAACACCAATGATTAAATAGAATTTATGGCTACACAAACCGTTGAAGATAGTTCTAAACCTAGGCCAAAACGAACTGGTGCAGGTAGTTTACTGAAACCCTTGAATTCGGAATATGGGAAAGTCGCCCCGGGTTGGGGGACTACTCCTTTTATGGGGATCGCAATGGCTTTATTCGCTATATTCCTATCTATCATTTTAGAAATTTATAATTCTTCCGTTTTACTGGACGGAATTTTAACCAATTAGGTTTCTACTAACTAAAACTAGGAAGTCAGAGTTTTTCCATCCAAAAAAGCCTTTCTAGTTTAAGATCTACATTTCTAGATATTATGGTAGTTCGACCGCGGAATTTTTTTGTTTCGGTATCTCTGGAATATGAGTGTGTGACTTGTTAGAATTGATCCTATTGATAATACATAGAAAGGGCCTGTTATCTCTATCAAGATGATTCTAATTCGTCAGATATTATTTATTCTAGTATCTGGAACACGAAATAGATAGAGTGGATCAAAAAAAAATGGAACTATGATTCATACTCACTATTAAGACCTCGCAACCAGACTGAAAAATTCAAGTAGTTCTTAAATAAAAATAAAAAAGAAATTTTCTTCCTTCCAATTTTGTTTGCCCAAAAGACAACTTTTTTTCTCTCGATTTTGTCGAGTCATTACACTGATTCAATAAATGATTATCAAGCGGTTCTTATTCGAAGAACCCTTGCCTTTTGTTTAGCTTGAGACTAAATCATCGTGGCTCTAGTATGAATCTAAGGTTTTAATTGAACTGATTCATAGGATCTCAACAAGATAATTTCTATATTACGCATAAAAAAACAAATCCTTTATAGGGAAGAGAAAAGTCAAGAAGCCTCTAATGACCAACATAAGGGAAAGGAAGAAAGAAAGACGCGCCAACTTGAGATTTTTTGGCATTATCATCACAAAGAAGATATTCCGGATTTTTCTTATTTGATATCTTCAAGGCAAATCGACCCAATTCAGTGGCTGATGAAGTTTTGAACCTTTTTTCTAATATTCGTTGAAAATTTTTGTGTTTCTGCTTGAGCCGTACGAGATGAAATTTTCATATACGGCTCTTAGAGGGGGACTCGGGTTAGTTACCTATCTCAATAAAGTATATGATTGGTTTGAGGAACGTCTTGAGATTCAGGCAATTGCAGATGATATAACTAGTAAATATGTTCCTCCCCATGTCAACATATTTTATTGTTTAGGGGGAATTACACTTACTTGTTTTCTAGTACAAGTCGCTACCGGTTTTGCTATGACTTTTTACTACCGACCAACCGTTACAGAGGCTTTTTCCTCGGTTCAATACATAATGACCGAGGCCAACTTTGGTTGGTTAATCCGATCAGTTCATCGATGGTCAGCAAGTATGATGGTTTTAATGATGATCCTGCATGTATTTCGTGTGTATCTCACAGGGGGATTTAAAAAACCCCGCGAATTAACTTGGGTCACAGGTGTGGTTTTGGCTGTTTTGACTGCATCATTTGGTGTAACTGGTTATTCTTTGCCTTGGGATCAAATTGGCTATTGGGCAGTCAAAATTGTGACAGGTGTACCTGACGCCATTCCGGTAATAGGATCGCCTTTAGTGGAGTTATTACGCGGAAGTGCTAGTGTGGGCCAATCCACTTTGACTCGTTTTTATAGTTTACATACCTTTGTACTGCCTCTGCTTACTGCCGTATTTATGTTAATGCACTTTCCAATGATACGTAAGCAAGGTATTTCGGGTCCTTTATAGGGAAGGCATATCATAGAGAATTATAATTATCATATATCATATCGGGTAGGTTTTGGTATTTCATTGCTACAAGCATGGGTTATTGTAAAATAACACATGTCATTTGGATACTTCTCTTCAACTCCAAAGTATTTTTATACAATACAAATAGTTGAAGTTAATTTTACGAAAGAAAAAAGGCGGATTATGGGAGTGTGTGACTTGAATTATTGATTTGGCCATGCAGATAAAGAATTGGATCTGCCACATTAGAATTCACAACCAAAGGTGTCTCCGCATCCAATCAACATGTAAGTCCCCTACCTAGGAAGGATAGGCTGGTTCACTTGAGGAGAATATCTTCTATGATCATACCGCAACCATGTCATCCATGAACAGGCTCCGTAAGATCCCATAGAGTAGAAATGGAATAAGTCATGTGACATGATCCAGTTCTCTATTTATTACACTTACCTTTTTATTATAGTATGGAAATGCATTCATTTTCTTTGCATCGATTGTGATCCGCAATACTATCGGAGTAAAAGAAGGGATCTAAGGAAGAATGTAGGCTAAACTTTTTGATTTTTTATTAGTAACAAGTAAATATTTTGTTTGGAGGTAAGAAACTTGCGATATTGAGGGGATAAATACCAACTAATCAAGAGACATGAGACAATCCACAAAGCAATTGATCATGATCAAATTTGTAAGCCCACTTGGATATTGAGCATTTACCCATAAGAATAGGATTATTTTCAATGAGTAGTTGTAGGTGCAACTTCGGAAAAGAGAATCTGATAAAGCTTTTCTTGCCTAGAGTCATTGAGTCATTATAAACCTTAATTCTATTAAGGATCTTCCGCGGTCTTATTTCTTTCACTCTTGCTCGAGCCGGATGATGATAAATTCTCATGTCCGGTTCCTTTGGGGGATGGATCCTAAAGAGTTCACCTATCCCAATAACAAAGAAACCAGACTTAAATGATCCTGTATTAAGAGCTAAATTAGCTAAAGGGATGGGACATAATTATTACGGGGAACCCGCATGGCCCAACGATCTTTTATATATTTTTCCAGTAGTAATTCTAGGTACTATTGCATGTAATGTAGGTTTAGCGGTTCTCGAGCCATCAATGATTGGTGAACCGGCAGATCCGTTTGCAACTCCTCTGGAAATATTACCCGAGTGGTACTTCTTTCCCGTGTTTCAAATACTCCGTACGGTACCCAATAAGTTATTGGGCGTTCTTTTAATGGTTTCTGTGCCAACAGGCTTATTGACAGTACCTTTTCTAGAGAATGTCAATAAATTCCAAAATCCATTTCGCCGCCCAGTAGCTACGACCGTTTTTTTAATCGGTACTGTAGTAGCTCTTTGGTTAGGTATTGGAGCAACATTACCCATTGATAAATCATTAACTTTAGGTCTTTTTTAGATATTTTTTGATTCATTCAACCGTGAAGTACCATAGGTATCTAGGAAATAGTTACTTCCAAGTGAATCTTCCCTAGATACCTAAAATCCATTTTATTATGATCCATTTCGCGAAAATATAGATTGTACCAAAGATGCTAAATTGTTTTCTTTTTATTCTAACTCGAAAAAGAAGAAGAAAAAAAATTGCAATGGATTTAAAACGAGAGTTTATTCTTAAGTAAATCAATTGGGAGATGCTTCTCTAGAGTGTCCCATATATGTTTTCTATCTTCCATACGAAAACTGTCAATTCTCAGAAGATCTTCTTCAGTCTTACTCAAAAGGTCCAATAGTGTATGTATATTGGCCCTTTTTAGACAATTATACGTTCTAGAAGTCAATTCTAATTGATCAATAAAAATACAATTCAATGGAATTCCTTTTTTGTTTTTCTTTAGATTAGTTAATCTTTTTTGAAAAGTAAAAAGGGGTGGAGTAAACCTGTTTTTATTTTCTTCGAAACTAGCGCCCTCTTCCTCCGCGTGTAGAAAAGGAAGAAATAAATCAATCAAATTACGAGAAGCCTCATAAAGTGCTTCCTTAGGGGTTAAACTTCCATTAGTCCATATTTCTAGAAAAAGTATCTCGTGTTTTTCATTTCCATTCCCACAAGAAAAAATACTATAATTCACATTTCGAACAGGCATGGATACAGCATCTATAGGATAACTTCCATCTTGATAGTTCTTTCTGAGTTCTGTCTGATATCCACGATCTCTCTTGATCTGTAAATCAATACAGAAATCAATGGGCTCTGTCAAGTTAGCTATAGGTTGTGCCGTATCAACGATTTCTACGGAAGGCGGTAAGATGATATCTTGAGCAGTTATGTATCTAGGACCTTTGACGCAAATGGATGCGTCTCTAACTCCATAGAGATTACTTCTCAATACAATTTCTTTCAAATTTAGTAAAATTTCTTGTACGGATTCTTCAATACCTGCTATTGTAGAATACTCGTGCGGCACGCTCCCAAATTTTGCACGTGTGATACATGTTCCTTCTATTTCTCCAAGTAAAGCTCTTCGCAAGGCAATACCGACGGTGTCCGCTTGACCTTTTCTAAGCGGGGACAGAATGAAACGACCATAATAAAGGCGCTTACTATCTACTCTTGATTCAACACACTTCCACTGTAGTGTTTGAGTGGATCCTGCTACCTCCTCTCGAACCATAATAGACTAGTATTATTATTTTATCATTGAATCGTTTATTTCTCTTGAAATGAAAGTTGAAAGCGGGTTAATTCTTTTACAGACGTCTTTTTTTAGGCGGTCGACATCCATTATGCGGCATAGGTGTTACATCGCGTATACAACTTAATCGCACACCACTTTTAGCAATGGCTCGTAATGCGGCATCTCTTCCACTACCAGCGCCCTTTACCATAACTTCTGCTCGTTGCAAACCTACTGTACGAATAGCATCTACTGCTGTTCTTTGACCAGCATAGGGTGATGCTTTTCTTGAGCTTTTGAATCCACAAGTACCGGCCGAGGACCAAAAAACCACCCGACCTTGTGGGTCTGTAACAGTTATAATGGTATTGTTGAAACTAGCTTGAACATGAATAACCCCTTTTGTTATTCTACGTGCACTCTTCCGTAAACTAAAACGTGCATTCCTACGTAAACCAATACGCACTTTCTTACGTGAACCAATTTTTGGTATAGCTTTTGCCATATTTTATTATCTCATAAATATGAGTTAGAAATAAAAAAAAGAAAAAAAGATACAAAGATATCCGTTTCAGGGTAAAATAAACCCTTTACTTTAATTATTTTAAATGAAATTATTTTATTTGGAATTGGAACATTTCCGCGGGTACTTTTTTTTACTTTTAGAAAGTAAAGTTCTTTTTCGAAAGATTACCCCTGTCTTTGTTTATGCTTCGGATTAGAGCAAATGACTCTAATTCGTCCACGCCTACGAATCAGTCGACATTTTGTACAAATTTTACGAACGGAAGCTCTTATTTTCATATTTCCGTATCCTTTTTTAAACTATGAATCTAATCTTTTGGAAAAAATAAGTCTCTTCGCTTGAATTTTAGAACTTAGAATTTATTACCCTAGAAAAAAAAAGAAAAACCTAATCCTTTGAATCTTTGGTATCCTTCAAATCTTCGCTATCCTTCAAATCTTCGCTATCCTTCGAGTCTTCGATACGCTTCGAATCCTTATGGGGAAGTCTATAAATTATACGTCCCTTGCTTGAATCATAACGACTTACTTCAATTTTGACCCTATCCCCCATCAGTATTCGTATAGAACTAGACCGTATCTTTCCTGAAATATAGCCTAGGATGATGGTGTCATTCTCTAGCCGAACGCGGAACATTCCATTGGGTAGGGCTTCCGTAACTAAACCTTCGAAAGTTACTTTTGCTTCTCTCGGGTTTTTTTTTTCTCTCCTATTTTTTTTTTCTGTCATATTTTTTTTCTCCTATTTTTCTATTTTTATTTTAAAAATAGGAAGGGCGAGATAGAATTCGAGCACTATAGGCGGGGCGATTACCATATATAACATAAGACTTCTCCCCCAATTCTGTTTAGTCGAGCTTCTCGATCTGTCATTATTCCTCGAGAAGTAGAAAGAATAGCAATTCCCATTCCACCCAAAACTTTAGGAATTCCTTGATAGTTGGTATAAATTCGTAAGCCGGGTCGGCTGATACGCTTTAAAAAGGTTCTTGTTCTATATATTCCTTTTATAGTCTTTCTCTTTTGATGTCGCAAAGTTGAAACCAAGAAATATCTGTTACGTTCCTGATGTTTCCGAACACTTTCAATAAAACCCTCTCGTAGAAGTATTTTAACAATGTTTTCGGTAATATTTGTAGATACTACTCGAACTGTTCCTTTTTTATTCATGTCCGCATTTCTTATAGAGGTTAGTAAATCAGCAATAGTGTCCTTGCCCATAAGACTCTAATTCTAGGTTCCTCCT
>NW_028260368.1:4617120-4674762 GCF_056163025.1 Triticum urartu | reverse complement strand
GTTCAAGCAGGATCAGAGGTATCCGCTTTATTAGGGAGAATGCCCTCCGCAGTGGGTTATCAACCTACTCTTAGTACAGAAATGGGTTCTTTGCAAGAAAGAATTGCTTCTACTAAAAAGGGATCTATAACTTCGATTCAAGCAGTTTATGTACCTGCAGACGATTTGACCGACCCTGCCCCTGCCACAACATTTGCACATTTGGATGCTACTACCGTACTTTCCAGAGGATTAGCTTCCAAGGGTATTTATCCAGCAGTAGATCCTTTAGATTCAACCTCGACTATGTTACAGCCTCGGATCGTTGGCAACGAACATTATGAAACTGCGCAAAGAGTTAAGGAAACTTTACAACGTTACAAAGAACTTCAGGACATTATCGCAATTCTTGGCTTGGATGAATTATCGGAAGAGGATCGTTTAACTGTAGCAAGAGCAAGAAAAATTGAGCGTTTCTTATCACAACCGTTCTTTGTGGCAGAAGTTTTTACTGGTTCTCCAGGAAAGTATGTTGCTCTTGCGGAAACTATTAGGGGATTTCAACTAATCCTTTCCGGAGAATTAGACGGCCTACCTGAACAGGCTTTTTATTTGGTGGGTAACATCGATGAAGCTAGCACGAAAGCTATAACCTTAGAAGAGGAGAACAAATCGAAGAAATGAAATTAAATCTTTATGTACTGACTCCTAAGCGAATTATTTGGGATTGTGAAGTGAAAGAAATCATTTTATCCACTAATAGTGGCCAAATTGGCGTATTACCAAACCACGCCCCCATTAACACAGCAGTAGATATGGGTCCTTTGAGAATACGCCTCCTCAACGACCAATGGTTAACAGCGATTCTGTGGAGCGGTTTTGCGAGAATAGTTAATAATGAGATCATCATTTTAGGAAATGATGCGGAACTGGGTAGTGATATTGATCCGGAAGAAGCTCAAAAGGCACTTGAAATAGCCGAAGCTAACTTGAGTAAAGCTGAGGGTACGAAAGATTTGGTTGAAGCGAAGCTCGCTCTCAGACGAGCTAGGATACGAATCGAGGCTGTCAATTGGATTCCCCCATCCAATTGAAGACAATCCAGTGGTTTATAGTTGATACAAAGAAAAAGGGAAGAGGGGTAGAAAAAGTTATTAGATAGCGAAGCGAAGTAAGTCCAATGCTATCTAGTAATTTTTCTACCTACTTACCTACTATTGGATTTGAACCAATGACTCCCGCCGTATGAAAGCAATACTCTAACCACTGAGTTAAGTAGGCAATTTATCACCACAAAGGAAGACCCATTACTTCGATCGATTATATATTGAATCCCTTTTCTAAGCAATACCGCTCTGTTATTGGTCTGTTATATACTAAATACTAAACTAAATACTAAACAGATACAGATCAAAGGGGTATCCTCTGGCATTAGAAAATATTCATCTTGACAAGAAATTATCTATATGTTAAGATATCTCTGATAAGGGCTATAGCTCAGTTCGGTAGAGCAACTCGTTTACACGTGCGCCAATGCTTTTCAAAGGAGCTTATTATGCAATGAACATAATCGATCTTATTGCAAAATCAATGTCTTACTTCATAGATTCGAGAGAATAGGAGAACAGTAGCCTGACAAACAGTCGGTTCAGTCCGATTCAGGTGCCAATTCAGGTGCCTAATCAAATAGAACCCTTATGGATTTGCTAGTTGATAAGGTAAATATCCAGCCCACTAAATGCTAGGCGTAATGAGGATAAGGGCCTCCAAAAAACTTCTTTTCGTTCTATGAACTTTAAGGTGTATGAAGTCTCATAGTTAACTCTTGCAGTGGAACGATAGAGACTCCATTTCACTTAGGTTGATTTAATTTAGACCGGAGGCAGACCTAAGTCAAGGTAATCCTCCTTTGAAACACTTTGGTATTGCTCCTAGATAGATCATAATACAAAAAATCAATCAGAGCACAGGGAGCCATCTCATTATCTTTCCGTAAAGAAAAACTATGGTGGACTAACTGATCTTTAAATCAGTTTATGAAAGAGCCCAATGCAAAAAAATGCATGTTGGGTCTTTGAAACAGTTCAAATCATTTCGATAATAATCCGTTTGATCTGTTTTACCGAGAAGGTCTACGGTTCGAATCCGTATAGCCCTAATATGCCCTTTTTTAGATTTTAGGATCTCTATCCTATGTTTTCTTTAGTTTAGTATAGTTTTCATTTTCTCATTAGTATTTGTTTATAGACTGGATAGGCGCCTGCGACATAGAATAGAGATAAAAGCATTACCAAAGGCTCATTCATCGAAAATCAAAATCATACAGACAGGAAAAGAAAAACGAATTTCTATCAAATCAATAGAAGAAAGGATCCTTTCCCTGATTTGAATCCCGTCCTCCTTCAAATAGGATATCTCTAGACTTCCCTATAATAACTGCAATGATTTTATCCATTTTGCGAATTCCTACTTTGTTTTAAGTATATTTATTACTTTGTTTATAGATACATTATGTAAATTGATCAACTTTAAATAGAAAAAATAAAGTAAAGAGTAAATAAGAAAACAGAATATTCTGTCTCATAGTTCTGAAATAGAGTTCTTTATTTTTATTTTATAGTATTACTTCTCATTAATTATACTGCATAGATTAGTCCTACTATCTTAATTAGGTTCTAATTTAGTAGTATTCTCATTTTTATTTAATAGTCTCTTATTATTTTATTATTAAATATTAAATAAAGGATAGAGCTATTCTTTTTTCTAGAGATTCTAGAGAAAGCGAGACAAAGTGAAACGAGAAAGTTTTCTTTATATAAGAATTAGATCTACATACACCATATCTAAATAGAATGGAAATCCAAAAGAAAGGGAGTTGGGATTCCATTGGATGAATCTTTAAAGAAGATGCAGCACAGAGGAAACAAAGGCTAAACTTAAACTAAGCGCTTTTGTTTGAACAAAAAAGATTCTTGTTTCACCGAGGAAAAGAGAGAAGTTCTGGATAAATTGACAATGCTGAATTGAATTGACTAATTTAAGTTCCGCCTATTCCACATTAATGGGAGTACATTATGTTTCTGCTTCACGAATATGATATTTTTTGGACATTTCTAATAATAGCAAGCCTTATTCCTATTTTGGCATTTTCGATTTCAGGACTTTTAGCCCCGGTTAGTGAAGGACCAGAGAAGCTTTCTAGTTATGAATCGGGTATAGAACCCATGGGAGGGGCTTGGGTACAATTCCGAATACGCTATTATATGTTTGCGCTCGTTTTTGTTGTTTTTGATGTGGAAACCGTCTTTCTATACCCTTGGGCAATGAGTTTCGACGTATTGGGTGTATCCGTTTTTATCGAAGCTTTGATTTTCGTGCTTATCTTAGTTGTTGGTTTAGTTTATGCATGGCGAAAAGGAGCCTTGGAATGGTCTTAACTGAATATTTAGACAAAAAAAAAGAAGGAAAAGATTCTATTGAGACAGTTATGAATTTGATTGAGTTTCCCTTACTTGACCAAACAAGTTCCAATTCTGTTATTTCAACTACACCAAATGATCTTTCGAATTGGTCAAGACTCTCCAGTTTATGGCCCCTTCTATACGGTACCAGTTGTTGTTTCATTGAATTTGCTTCATTAATAGGCTCACGATTCGACTTTGATCGTTATGGATTGGTACCAAGATCAAGTCCTAGGCAAGCAGACCTAATTTTAACAGCCGGTACGGTAACAATGAAAATGGCTCCCTCTTTAGTGAGATTATACGAGCAAATGCCTGAACCAAAATACGTCATTGCTATGGGAGCCTGTACTATTACAGGGGGAATGTTCAGTACGGATTCCTATAGTACTGTTCGGGGAGTTGATAAGTTAATTCCTGTGGATGTCTACTTGCCGGGCTGCCCACCTAAACCGGAGGCAGTTATAGATGCCCTAACAAAACTTCGTAAGAAGATATCGCGAGAAATAGTTGAGGATCAAACTCTATCTCAAAATAAAAATAGATGTTTTACTACCAGTCACAAGCTTTATGTTAGGCGCAGTACTCATACAGGAACTTATGAGCAAGAATTGCTCTATCAATCACCATCTACATTAGATATATCTTCTGAAACTTTTTTCAAATCCAAAAGTTCAGTACCTTCCTACAAATTAGTGAATTAGGAGAGGGGCTCTTTTGTGTAGAAAAATAAAAAGCAGGGCAATCTTTCAAACTTGCATCCGAAATGTGAAATATTTATACAAAGAGGGAGAGATGAAGACAATGCAGCAGGGTTGGTTATCTAATTGGCTAGTCAAACATGAGGTGGTTCATAGATCTTTGGGCTTTGATCACCGAGGAATAGAGACTTTACAAATAAAAGCAGGGGATTGGGATTCCATTGCTGTCATTTTATATGTATATGGTTACAATTATTTACGCTCCCAATGTGCTTATGATGTAGCACCCGGTGGATCTTTAGCTAGCGTGTATCATCTTACGAGAATACAATATGGTATAGATAATCCAGAAGAAGTCTGCATAAAAGTCTTTGCCCAAAAGGATAATCCTAGAATTCCGTCTGTCTTCTGGATTTGGAGAAGTGCCGATTTTCAAGAACGCGAATCTTATGATATGGTGGGAATCTCTTATGATAATCATCCGCGCCTTAAACGTATCCTAATGCCTGAAAGTTGGATAGGCTGGCCCTTACGTAAGGATTATATAACCCCCAATTTTTATGAAATACAAGATGCTCATTGAATGATAAGAAATTCATGCTCACTTATACAACACAACTCCAGATTTTATTCAAGTCAAGGAATATTTTTAGGTTCTTTTCCTAGATGAAACGGAATACCTATTTATAATTAATTCCTAATTATACAAAAGCATTCCAGATAGACTGAGCAAAAAAAGGGTTTCATTTGGATTCCCCTATTTTGAAAATCGCATATTAATTTCCTTCATATGAACAGAAAAATAGGATGACTCAAAGAAGTTCTCTACCAGGAACTTTGTACCGCGCACATTACTTAGCACAACTAGGAAAATAAGATAAGATAAAGATAAGCAAGACTAAAAAAATATTCGTCGGAATAGCGGAATACAAAATTAAGAAACGCAAAAAAATAAAGGGGAATCTCACCCCCTTCTTTATCATAAAGAAAAGATATATTTTAAAACTTCTTTAAAAAGAAAAAGAAGTGCCTCTATATTTATATTATAGATTTATCCACTTAGATGAATAAATATTATTAATGAATATGTATCACAATCCATCTCGAGGTATTTGGATCAATACCTATTCGGTGGATCTTTTTTTTTTTTTTCTCTGCCAGGAACCAGATTTGAACTGGTGACACGAGGATTTTCAGTCCTCTGCTCTACCAACTGAGCTATCCTGACCTTTTCTTGTGCATCATCCTAGTAGAGTATTTGTATCTATGTCAATTAAAAGGACTAAAAATTAATTAAAGTATTTCAAATTTTAAATTTGAAAATGGGGGGGGTAGTCCTATGCATTGTGCATGGTTTACTTAAATAAAACTTAAAAATAGAGTGAATAACCAAGATTTCTTGCCGATACTCTAATAAAAAAGAAATCTATTCAATGAATAGGATAAGATCCATTGAGTTCTCTTCGCATTCCTTTGTGAAAGAGTAGAATGAGAAAGCTAATGAATCTTAAACCCATTGCATTGATAAAAAGAAAAAAAAGTGCATTGATAAAAAGAAAAAAAAAAAGAGGATAAATAATAATAATATAGTATAGTTAGGGAATAAAAGAGGATTTGGGGATAGAGGGACTTGAACCCTCACAACTTATAAAGTCGACGGATTTTCCTTTTACTAGAAATTTCATTGTTGTCAGTATTGACATGTAGAATGGGACTCTCTCTTTGTCCTCGTCCGATTAATCCACTTTTTTAAAGATCTCGAAAACTTTGAATTTTAATTGAAGAATTTGATTATTCAATATTCGATTGGAGTGGATTCACAATAATGAAAAAAAAAAATTATGATATGAGTTTTTTATTTCATAATCATTATCATTTCTAATTTCATTTTTAAAAAAGATAAAGAACCTATATTATAATTAGAATATAATATGAGTTCTGTGATTAATCGTTTGCTATGTCAGTATCTATACGTGTTTATTAAATGTATAAGGTATAAAACCCCTCTTTCTCTAATTTAGAACTAGAAGGAATTCCACTAACAACACAACGTAATTAACTCGATTCGTTAGAACAGCTTCCATTGAGTCTCTGCACCTATCCTTTTCCTTTGTATTCTAGTTCGAGAACCCCTTGTTTTCTCAAAACACGGATTTGGCTCAGGATTGCCCTTTTTTAATTCCAGGGTTTCTCTGAATTTGGAAGTTACCACTTAGCAGGTTTCCATACCAAGGCTCAATACAATCAAGTCCGTAGCGTCTACCGATTTCGCCATATCCCCATTTCCCTCTTCTTTGAGACCAGGATTCCTTGTGTAATTTCATCCATCTCTTAGTTTTTTTTTTGAATCATTGAGTTCATCACTCAACGTAGTCTAGCAGTTCAGTTCGACTCTATTTGAGAGACCTCGCTTGCTTATTGCAATTCAGAATTGAATTGATTCTATCCTTGATGTATTTGCAATTCAATCCGAATCAATATATCCAAAAGTTTTTATCTCCCCCACCTCCCGTCTTACTTTTTTATAGTATTCAAAATTATACTATAACGCTTGATATTTATTCTTTTTTTCTAATCAGAATTAGCAATTTTATTTACTCTGACTCTATGTTCCCCTTAGTGAAATATTAATCCTCAAATTATTAACAAATAATAAAGTCTATAATGATCGAATGAAAATACCAATAAATTCTATAATTTTATTTTTTAATATCCTATAGTTAAGCATATCAAGCTAACTTTATCTTTAAGAAGTTTTAGTATTTTTTTATTTTTATAAGTATAACTTCAAATTTAGAACTAGTTAATAGCTAAGATTAATAACTAATATCTGAGATTTTACGGATTTCCTATACTATACCTATTTCTATTTGTTACACTATTTCCGTTATGTAAGCCCACTTAGCTCAGAGGTTAGAGCATCGCATTTGTAATGCGAGGGTCATCGGTTCAAATCCGATAGTCGGCTTTTTTTTCTCTATCGATGTTCTACGAACAAGAATCTCTTTTTTTCCGAATTAAATGGAGAATCCAGGATCTTTTATGTTTTTTACCTTACAATTTTGCTAGATACAAAACAATAAAATAAATAATATATATACAAAAAAAAAAGATTTTGATGAAATTCCATTTTTTGGGGTACTTTAGTTGATTTTACTCTGTTTATCCTGTAGTTTAATTCAGTTTTAATTTCGATGTATTCTGTAATGTAAATACAATGAAATTAATTGTGTAAAATGAAATTTCAATAAAATAAAAAAAGGAGTCTTCATGTCCCGTTATCGAGGACCTCGTTTAAAAAAAATACGCCGTCTGGGAGCTTTACCAGGACTCACTAGAAAAACACCTAAATCCGGAAGTAATCTTAAAAAAAAATTCAATTCTGGGAAAAAGGAGCAATATCGTATTCGTCTTCAAGAAAAACAGAAATTGCGTTTTCATTATGGTCTGACAGAACGACAATTACTTAGATATGTACATATCGCTGGAAAAGCAAAAAGGTCAACAGGCCAGGTTTTACTACAATTACTTGAAATGCGTTTGGATAATATCCTTTTTCGATTGGGTATGGCTTCAACCATTCCTGGGGCCCGCCAATTAGTCAACCATAGACATATTTTAGTTAATGGTCGTATAGTCAATATACCAAGTTTTCGTTGCAAACCCCGAGATATTATTACTACGAAAGATAACCAAAGATCAAAAGGTCTGGTTCAAAATTATATTGCTTCATCGGACCCGGGGAAATTGCCAAAGCATTTGGCGATTGACACGTTGGAATATAAAGGACTAGTAAATAAAATCCTAGATAGGAAGTGGGTCGGTCTCAAAATAAATGAGTTGTTAGTTGTAGAATATTACTCTCGTCAGACTTGAACTTAACGAAAAAAGGAAAGGTTCATAGAATTTTCTTCCCCTTCCCCTTTCCCCGAACTAAATCGCCCTAAGACCATTACCATTAATTTGTATTTTCCCATCAACTAGCTAAAATTGATTAACCCTAGGATTAGGATCCTTTTTTCTTTTTTCCTCTATGTGTATTTTACATACCACAGTAATTTGCTATAGAGAATTTCTAATTTCTATTAAATCAAAATAAGATAATATAAGATATTATATTATTGCTGGAAAAAATTGTTATTTGATTTGATACATTGTGATCCTTAACGTTGATGAATTAAGAAAAACGGAAAGAGAGGGATTCGAACCCTCGGTAAACAAAAGTCTACATAGCAGTTCCAATGCTACGCCTTGAACCGCTCGGCCATCTCTCCTACATAACTTATTATGGAAAATAAACTGAGTGAATAGCGAGTTTTCTTATTCCTGCAGTACAGGTACAACCGCAACCACTCGGGGGTTCCATAGTTCTATTGGAAAAATTCCTTTTGATCTAAGTGGAAGGATACAGGATTTTTTACTAGAAATTGCGCTCGCTATAAAATAAAAGTTTTAATTTGGGTTTTCCCGCAACTAAAGAAAAAGAAAATGGAAGAATTCTTCTTATTGCATAATAAAATAAAGAAACCTTAGAATTCCGTTTGCATAAGATACGCTACACCATACTATCGAAATCAAAAATAGGGTATGAGACAATTAATAACTTTGAAAACACGAAATAGTTGATAACATAAGTTGTTGTTCAGAAATAGGAAAGTGGAATGAAATCCAGTCTTAGTCAAATATTTCATATCTCTTCGTGTCCAAGCAGAAGGAAAAGGATACAATTTGAGCTGAGCGGAAAATCCATATCTCTCTTATCCATTTAAAGCATATGGATTTAGAGTAGAGCATATGGATCAATCTATTTATAATTATAAGAATCGAATGTGTTTGTTTTTATGTTATTTTGTGAAGGAATGAAAACAATTCTATATAGAATGGGTTGGGAATTATGCCTAGATCCCGTGGAAATGGAAATTTCATTGATAAGACCTCCTCAATTGTAGCCAATATTTTATTGCGAATAATTCCGACAACCTCAGGAGAAAAAAAGGCATTTACTTATTATAGAGATGGTGCGATTTGACTCTTTTTTTTGCTTTTTTTTAGCCCTACCTATACCTCAGTCTTACGAAAAAGAGAGGGGGGTTGGCATAGAGAGAACCAAATTTGTAAAGCAAACAAACCCACGCTTCGGGAAGGTGAGGCGAACTAACAATTCCTTCCGTCGTGTATCCTCGATTGATGCGGCTTCAGATACTTCAATTGTAGATTTGAGTATTGAGCGAAAGGTTACACCTACAGGATATGGTATGGTATGGATTACAGGCCAATCCTACTCTATTAGTATCCGTAGGCAGCATAGGGGAGAAAAGCACTACACCTAGAAATAGGAATCAACAAGAGAAAAACTTTGTTAGAAATTACCCCTTTCCTGATCGGTATCAGGGCTGGGAAGAATGGTTGGGATAACAAACAACCATCAGGTTTGTACTTTGGATACCCCTATAACCATCAAAGATCGTTGAAGTAGCTAATTCCTCTAAATAGGAGGCGTTGAGAACAAAGAAATTATTGGAGCTATCGTTTTCCTCTAGCATTAATAGAATTCATTGGTGTTAAGAAAAACCTCTTGTGGGAAGGTTGGCTAGAGATTTCTTGGAAAAATACCAGCCCCTTTCGGTTCATAATGAGACGGGACTAATTCTATTTTGATTCTATAGATTATTTCGCTTAGTACTATTATGTACAGAAGGGAGGAGCCGTATGAGATGAAAACCTCATGTACGGTTTTGGAACGGAGATTTTTTGAATAGAATGAACGACCGTAACGGATGTTGGCTCAATCCGAAGGAAATTATGCGGAAGCTTTGCAAAATTATTATGAAGCTACGCGACTAGAAATCGATCCCTATGATCGAAGTTATATACTCTATAACATAGGCCTTATACACACAAGCAATGGAGAGCATACAAAGGCTTTGGAATATTATTTCCGGGCACTAGAACGAAACCCCTTCTTACCGCAAGCTTTTAATAATATGGCCGTGATCTGTCATTACGTGCGACTATCTCCACTATAGAAAGAAAAAAAAAAAAGAGAGGATCAAATTTTCTAGTAAATACTAGAAAAAAAGGGCTTTCTACATAGGGATCGTAAAAACAACGATTTTTCCCTATCAGCTGTAGGAAGGAAGGACACTTCACGAGAATCAAAAAACGAAGAAAGTATGGCCTATACTACTACTCTATGGATAAAGTTTCTCAAATTGATAGAGAAAGCACCGTAAAGATCAATTAGTGAGCGACTGGGTCGATACAACTAAAAAAAACTGCTTACTTATCCCATGATATGGGGCAAAATTTAGGAATCCGCTTATGTAATAGAGCCGATCCACTAAGGGATTAAGCAGCGGTGTAGTATCAGATCCCAAAGATAGTAAGTTCTTTTTTCTTTCTTATGGAAAAAAGTCTTTTTCAAGGATTCTATAGAGATTTCATATATGAAACCGGGATAGTTACCTCTCAGAAAATTTGAACGAAGGCTCTATATCTATCTATGCTTCATTCTTCTGAAGGTGGGAAAAAAGATCAAACTGATTATTGATAAAAATTAGGGTTTGAAACTTAGGTAATTAATTTCTTCTGCTTAACCCAAGAACAAATTGGATCGATTTTTGATAAATCGAATTCAGTTAAGATAGGGGAAATTCAGATAGCAATTTCTGAGCCGTATGAGGTAGGAAACTCTCAAGTACGGTTCTAAGGGAAGGAACTTCCTATTCCGACCGAGGAGAACAGGCCATTCTACAGGGTGATTCGGAAATTGCGGAAGCTTGGTTTGATCAAGCTGCTGAATATTGGAAACAAGCTATAGCGCTTACTCCGGGAAATTATATTGAAGCACAGAACTGGTTGAAGATTACGAAGCGCTTTGAATTTGAATAAGACCATGCTCCTTCTTTTTCATAAAATGGGTGGTTTGGTTGTTGATCCATTAATCAAATAAATTAGGTCGTAAGATCGAATCAAGAATTTCATTATATCCATTTCTTATACCTTCTATTTTATATGATATTTCATAAGAATAAACCATAGGGATAGGGTCTAGAATAGAAGTAATAAAGTGAATAAAAAGAGGGGGCAATCTAAATATTGCTAATATATTAGGACCATCTTATTAATAATTCTAATGAGTTATCTTGGAATTTAGAATCAAATAAAAAACCCTATATTATGCTCAAGGAAAGTAGATATAGATAGGAGCTTATGCCCTCAAAAAAAATACACTAGTTTCTTAAATTAAAAATAAAAAAGATTTTTTTCTTACGTCGAGAAATATTTGTTTTTCAAGATAAACAATGTCCGTTAGGCACCTAATCTTTATGTCATAATAGACCCGAACACTTGCCTCGGATTGACTTCAATATATAATTGCTCCAGTGAATAACTAAAAAAAAAATAGAAGGATGGTAGATAGTAAAGAAAAGAACTAATCACAATATCTATCTTTCAAAATCTATCTTTCAAAATCTATCTTTCAAAATATATATCTTTCAAAGATTCACTAAAAAGACAGTTGGCGGGTCTCTTTGTATGTCTTGTCCGGAAAGAGGAGGACTTAATGATTATTCGTTCGCCGGAACCAGAAGTAAAAATTGTTGTGGATAGGGATCCTGTAAAAACATCTTTTGAGGAATGGGCCAGACCCGGCCATTTCTCAAGAACACTAGCTAAGGGCCCTGATACTACCACTTGGATCTGGAACCTACATGCTGATGCTCACGATTTCGATAGTCATACTGGTGATTTGGAGGAGATTTCTCGAAAAGTCTTTAGTGCTCATTTCGGGCAACTTTCCATTATCTTTCTTTGGTTGAGTGGCATGTACTTTCATGGCGCCCGTTTTTCCAATTATGAAGCATGGCTAAGTGATCCTACTCACATTGGACCCAGTGCTCAGGTAGTTTGGCCTATAGTAGGGCAAGAAATATTGAATGGTGATGTAGGCGGGGGTTTCCGAGGAATCCAAATAACCTCTGGTTTTTTTCAGCTTTGGCGAGCATCTGGAATAACTAGTGAATTACAACTCTATTGTACTGCAATTGGTGCATTGATTTTTGCAGCGTTAATGCTTTTTGCTGGTTGGTTCCATTATCACAAAGCCGCTCCCAAATTGGCCTGGTTCCAAGATGTAGAATCCATGTTGAATCACCACTTAGCGGGATTATTAGGACTTGGGTCTCTTTCTTGGGCGGGGCACCAAATTCATGTATCTTTACCAATTAACCAATTTCTTGACGCTGGGGTGGATCCTAAAGAGATACCACTTCCTCATGAATTTATCTTGAATCGGGACCTTTTGGCTCAACTTTATCCTAGTTTTGCCGAAGGAGCAACCCCTTTTTTCACTTTAAATTGGTCCAAATACGCAGAATTTCTGACTTTTCGCGGAGGACTAGATCCAGTAACCGGTGGTCTCTGGCTGACCGATATTGCGCACCATCATTTAGCTATTGCTATTCTTTTCCTAATCGCAGGTCATATGTATAGGACCAATTGGGGTATTGGCCATGGACTTAAAGATATTTTGGAGGCTCACAAGGGCCCATTTACAGGACAAGGCCATAAGGGTCTTTATGAAATCTTAACAACGTCATGGCATGCTCAATTATCTCTTAACCTAGCTATGCTAGGCTCTACAACCATTGTTGTAGCTCATCATATGTATTCTATGCCTCCCTATCCATACCTAGCTACTGACTATGGTACACAACTTTCCTTGTTCACACACCACATGTGGATTGGCGGATTTCTAATAGTCGGTGCTGCTGCACATGCAGCAATTTTTATGGTAAGAGACTATGATCCAACTACTCGATACAACGATCTATTAGATCGCGTCCTTAGACACCGCGATGCAATCATATCCCACCTTAACTGGGTATGTATATTTCTAGGTTTTCACAGTTTTGGCTTGTACATTCATAATGATACCATGAGTGCTTTAGGCCGTCCACAAGATATGTTTTCGGATACTGCCATACAATTACAACCTATCTTTGCTCAATGGGTACAAAATATCCATGCTACTGCGCCTGGCGTAACAGCTCCTGGTGCAACAACAAGTACTAGCTTAACGTGGGGAGGCGGCGAGTTAGTAGCAGTAGGTGGCAAAGTGGCTTTGTTACCTATTCCATTAGGAACCGCAGATTTTTTAGTCCATCACATTCATGCATTTACCATACATGTGACTGTATTAATACTTTTGAAAGGTGTTTTATTTGCTCGGAGTTCCCGTTTGATACCCGATAAAGCAAATCTAGGTTTTCGCTTTCCTTGCGATGGGCCTGGCCGAGGGGGAACATGTCAAGTATCCGCCTGGGATCATGTTTTCTTAGGTTTATTCTGGATGTACAATGCAATTTCGGTAGTCATTTTCCATTTCAGTTGGAAAATGCAGTCGGATGTTTGGGGTACTATAAGTGATCAAGGGGTGGTAACTCATATTACAGGGGGAAACTTTGCACAGAGTTCCATTACGATTAATGGGTGGCTTCGAGATTTCTTGTGGGCACAGGCATCGCAAGTCATTCAGTCTTATGGTTCTTCATTATCTGCATATGGTCTTTTTTTCTTAGGTGCTCATTTTGTCTGGGCCTTCAGTTTAATGTTTTTATTCAGCGGCCGTGGTTATTGGCAAGAACTCATTGAATCTATCGTTTGGGCTCATAACAAATTAAAAGTTGCTCCTGCTACTCAGCCTAGAGCCTTGAGCATTATACAAGGACGCGCTGTAGGAGTAACCCATTACCTTCTGGGTGGAATTGCCACGACATGGGCATTCTTCTTAGCGAGAATTATTGCAGTAGGATAGTGGCTAGGAGGATTTGAAAGGCATTATGGAATTAAGATTTCCCAGGTTTAGCCAAGGCTTAGCTCAGGACCCCACTACTCGTCGTATTTGGTTTGGTATTGCTACCGCACATGATTTCGAAAGTCATGATGATATTACTGAAGAACGTCTTTATCAGAACATTTTTGCTTCTCACTTTGGGCAATTAGCAATAATCTTTCTATGGACGTCCGGAAATCTGTTTCATGTAGCTTGGCAAGGAAATTTTGAATCATGGATACAGGATCCTTTACACGTAAGACCTATTGCTCATGCGATTTGGGATCCTCATTTTGGTCAACCCGCTGTGGAAGCCTTTACTCGAGGAGGTGCTGCTGGTCCAGTGAATATTGCTTATTCTGGAGTTTATCAGTGGTGGTATACAATAGGATTACGCACCAATGAGGATCTTTATACTGGAGCTCTTTTTCTATTATTTCTTTCTACGCTGTCCTTAATAGCGGGTTGGTTACATCTACAACCCAAATGGAAACCAAGCCTTTCGTGGTTCAAAAACGCGGAATCTCGTCTCAATCATCATTTGTCAGGACTTTTCGGGGTAAGTTCTTTGGCTTGGACAGGACATTTAGTTCATGTTGCTATTCCCGCATCCAGGGGGGAGTACGTTCGATGGAATAATTTCTTAGATGTATTACCCTATCCCCAGGGGTTGGGACCCCTTTTGACGGGTCAATGGAATCTTTATGCCCAAAACCCTGATTCGAGTAATCATTTATTTGGTACCGCTCAAGGAGCGGGAACTGCCATTCTAACTCTTCTTGGGGGATTCCATCCACAAACACAAAGTTTGTGGCTGACCGATATGGCTCACCATCATTTAGCTATTGCATTTATTTTTCTCATTGCCGGTCACATGTATCGAACTAACTTCGGAATTGGGCACAGTATTAAAGATCTTTTAGAAGCGCATACTCCTCCGGGGGGTCGATTAGGGCGTGGGCATAAGGGCCTTTATGACACAATCAACAATTCGATTCATTTTCAGTTAGGTCTTGCTCTAGCTTCTTTAGGGGTTATTACTTCCTTAGTAGCTCAACATATGTACTCTTTACCTCCTTATGCATTCATAGCACAAGACTTTACTACTCAAGCTGCTTTATATACTCATCACCAATATATTGCAGGGTTCATCATGACAGGGGCTTTTGCTCATGGAGCTATTTTTTTCATTAGGGATTACAATCCGGAACAGAATGAGGATAATGTATTGGCAAGAATGTTAGACCATAAAGAAGCTATCATATCTCATTTAAGTTGGGCTAGCCTCTTTCTAGGATTCCATACCTTGGGCCTTTATGTTCATAACGACGTCATGCTTGCTTTTGGTACTCCAGAAAAGCAAATCTTGATCGAACCTATATTTGCCCAATGGATACAATCTGCTCATGGCAAGACGACATATGGGTTCGATATACTCTTATCTTCAACGAATGGCCCCGCTTTCAATGCGGGTCGAAGCCTATGGTTGCCCGGATGGTTGAATGCTGTTAATGAGAATAGTAATTCGCTTTTCTTAACAATAGGACCTGGGGATTTCTTGGTTCATCATGCTATTGCTCTAGGTTTGCATACAACTACATTGATTTTAGTAAAGGGCGCTTTAGATGCACGCGGTTCCAAATTAATGCCAGATAAAAAGGATTTTGGATATAGTTTTCCTTGTGACGGCCCAGGGCGCGGCGGTACTTGTGATATTTCTGCTTGGGACGCATTTTATTTGGCAGTTTTCTGGATGTTAAATACCATTGGGTGGGTTACTTTTTATTGGCATTGGAAACATATCACATTATGGCAGGGCAACGTTTCACAATTTAATGAATCCTCCACTTATTTGATGGGATGGTTAAGAGATTACCTATGGTTAAACTCTTCACAACTTATCAATGGATATAATCCTTTTGGGATGAATAGTTTATCGGTATGGGCGTGGATGTTCTTATTTGGACATCTTGTTTGGGCTACTGGATTTATGTTCTTAATTTCCTGGCGGGGGTATTGGCAGGAATTAATTGAGACTTTAGCATGGGCTCATGAACGCACACCTTTAGCTAATTTAATTCGCTGGAGAGATAAGCCCGTGGCTCTTTCCATTGTGCAAGCAAGATTGGTTGGATTAGCTCACTTTTCCGTGGGTTATATATTCACTTATGCAGCTTTCTTGATTGCCTCAACATCAGGCAAGTTTGGTTAATTTAGTTTGTTTTTTTGTACTGTATCAGCACCTAGTTCATTACTCTTGATAGAGAGGGAGGATCTGCCTTTTTAGATTTCTTTTTCTATTTATTTTTCCATCTAGGATTAGAACCGTATACTTGGTAATAATAGCAACGACACATTATGGCAAAAAAAAGTTTGATTCAGAGGGAGAAGAAGCGGCAGAAATTAGAACAGAAATATCATTTGATTCGTCAATCTTTAAAAAAAAAGATAAGAAGCAAAGTTTCTCCCTTGAGTTTGAGTGAAAAAACGAAAATGCGAGAAAAATTGCAATCCCTACCGCGTAATAGTGCACCTACACGCCTTCATCGACGTTGTTTTTTGACCGGAAGACCTAGAGCTAACTATCGACATTTTGGGCTATCCGGACACGTACTTCGAGAAATGGTTTATGAATGTTTGTTACCGGGTGCAACAAGATCCAGTTGGTAAGGATAAAATACCCTTTCGTATTTGTATGGATTTCTGGAATTGATAATCATAGAGGAGCCCTCTTTACCATTCTGTATAAATGGACTATTCTATTTGTATAGATATTGGTAGAGGGGCGTATCCAACCCTCTTTTATCCACTAGTTACCCCTCTTTAGTTTAAGAGTATAGAGCAGTTTGGTAGCTCATAAGGCTCATAACCTTGGGGTTGCGGGTTCGATTCCCACTACCGCCTCCATACTCCTTCTTTATGATATATGCATGATATAATATATACATCATGCATTTGTATCTGGATTTTTTGATTTCCTAAAAGAGTTTTGGTCTAACAGTTTTTTCTCGGAAGAAGCAAAAAAATAAAAGAAAGAATAAAATATGAAAGAAAAGCGTCCATTGTCTAATGGATAGGACAGAGGTCTTCTAAACCTTTGGTATAGGTTCAAATCCTATTGGACGCAATCTTATTTCTATCTATTCTTTAAATAACTATACTAAACTAAAAACAAAGAAAACTTTTTTGCATGATTCAAATGAAAAAGCTTTCTCAACGATTCCTATTCTACTAACAAGAGTAGACATGCAAAATTTATTTGTTACTGAAGAGAAAACCGTTCCAGCTGTTCCTGAATAGCTTCCTTCAAAAGGATTTCCGCTTGCTCGGTGAATGTCTTGCTAGAAGATATAATTTCTTGGAATTGAGGTTTAGTATCTTTTAGATGTTTACGTAACTCATCCAGAAATTTATTTACCTGTTCAATTTCTAACGAATCAAGATATCCTCTTGTTCCGGTATAAATAGTAGCTATCTGCTCTTCCACTGGGAGAGGATTTGCCTGGGATTGTTTAAGCAATTCCCTTAATCGTCGACCCCTTGCCAATTGATTCTGACTTGTTTTATCGAGAGCAGAGGCGAATTGTGCAAAGGCTTGTAACTCTGCGAATTGCGCTAGTTCCAATTTTGATTTGCCAGCTACTTGTTTCATGGCTTTAATTTGAGCCGCGGATCCTACTCTGGAAACAGAAATACCCACATTAATAGCGGGTCGAATTCCGGCATTGAATAGATCCGCAGATAAGAATATTTGTCCATCTGTAATGGAGATTACATTAGTAGGAATATAGGCGGAAACGTCTCCAGATTGAGTCTCAACTATTGGTAAAGCGGTCATACTTCCTTCGCCTAAAAGAGAATTTAATTTAGCGGCTCTTTCTAAAAGGCGTGAATGCAAATAAAAAACATCCCCTGGATAAGCCTCACGTCCGGGAGGTCTTCTTAATAGAAGGGACATTTGGCGATAAGCTTGTGCCTGTTTGGAGAGATCATCATAAATTATTAAAGTATGCCGTTCGCGGTACATAAAATACTCAGCCAGGGCTGCTCCCGTATAAGGAGCGAGGTATTGTAATGTAGCAGGTGAATCCGCCATTTCAGCTACTACAATAGTGTATTCCATGGCCCCCTCCTCATGGAAAGTAGTTACTACTTGAGCTACGGAGGATGCTCTTTGACCGATAGCTACATAAACACATATTACACCTTGCCCTTTTTGATTGAGAATTGTATCTGTGGCTACTGCTGTTTTGCCAGTCTGTCTGTCCCCAATAATTAACTCTCGCTGACCGCGCCCTATAGGGATCATCGAATCGATAGCAATAAGCCCTGTTTGAAGAGGTTCGTATACGGAACGCCTGGAAATTATACTTGGAGCAGGAGATTCAATTAAGCGAGATTCGGAAGCTATAATTTCGCCTTTCCCATCAATAGGTTTAGCCAGAGCATTTACAACACGACCCAAGTAAGCCTCACTCACGGGTATCTGAGCAATTCTTCCTGTTGCTTTTACAAAACTTCCCTCTTGTATCATCAACCCATCGCCCATTAATACAATCCCAACATTTTTGGATTCCAAATTCAGAGCAATACCCCTAGTACCTTCTGCAAATTCGACTAATTCACCTGACATTATTTCACCAAGACCTATAATACGAGCAATCCCATCCCCACACTTGAACTACGCGACCTATATTCTCAATCCCTACTTTCCTATTATATTGTTCAATACGTTCGCGGAGAATTTTATGAATTTCGTCGACTCGAAGGGTTGCCATTAGTGTTTCTTGACTCTTTTTTCGGAAGCAAGGGGAAAAATAATGCCTAAATTCTAAACGAAAGTAGAAGTTCAAGGCCTAATTAATTTAATTATTTCTTCCATTCCAGGGACCCGAGAATGCCAATATTAGCACGAATCGTACGGAAATGTAACTCGGTATTCAAACAACTATTCAGAGTTCCTAGAGCTCCTTGTACGGCCTGTTGGAAAACCCGCTGTCGGACCTGATTCATTGCCCTTTGTTTTTCAAAATAAAGGGTTTCGTTTTTAGACTTTTCCAATTGTTCCAAACTAATAGAAGTAGCATTAATCAAATTTGCTTTTTCTCGTTCTATCTCAGAGTATCCATTCATTCGATACTCATCCGCTTCTAGTTCGACTTTCTGTAATCGAATCCGAGCTTTTTCGAGTTGCTCAATGGTCCCTCTACGCAATTCTTCTGAATTTCGAATAGTACTCAAGATCCTCTGTTTTCGATTATCTAATAAATCTTTTAATGAAAGTAGATTATTTTGTAAGTTTACAACTTTTATGATCTCTTCCCGAACCAAACATGAATCTTTCGATTCATTTGGCTCTCACGCTCCTTTTTTTTTTTCTATAGCTATTTCCATATCTTTTTTTTAAGTAATGAGCCTATCCTCTATCTTCTTTTTTATGTTTATATTTCAATATACCGAAACCTATATAAGACTAGATAAATATTAAGAGGACTCTTCCGCCTAGATAAAAATATATCATGGTCAGCAAAGTTGTTTCTTTATTTTTATTTGCCCTCTAGTTAATAATTTCAATTTCATTAAGAAAAACTAACTAAATAAATGGAAAATGAAAATTAATAGAATTCTTTTTTATTTTTTTTTTCTTCAAATCCAAAAAATTTCTCTTTTTTATACATAGGTCGTCGATTCGGCATTGGTTAAAAAAGGGCAGGGTGCCCCCTTTTTTTTCTAGTAAATAGTTCAAACCATTTTATCGATATGAGTGTTCTATATCAGATAAATTTTACATTAGCTATTTCCCGTTTAAATTGGTACTAATACTAATATAGTTGTAGAAAGAGTACCTCTTTTTGCCTGGACTTCAAGCGTTTAGCTTTAACCGTGTTAATGGTCTCACATTCTTGGTTTATAGAGAATCAAAGTTGATTTACCAATGAGTCGCGAAATGCTATGGTTCTTCCATATGATTTCTGAATTTATTCAGAAGTAATTCGTCGAGATCGTGCACCCTTTTCTTATTTATCCGAAAAATACTAAAAAATATTATAAAGTGCAGCCGGATAGATCCAATCTATTCTTGAAATAGACAACTCGCACACACTCCCTTTCCAAAAAAAATCAAAACACCAACCACTACAGTTAGATTTATTAGATTTGTTGCTAAAATATCGGTATTTAAGCCCGAAACTGCCAGCGGATGGCCAGTGAGCTAAAAAAACGAAAGAATGGGTTACATTTTTCATATGCTCTCCTCTTATAGATAGGACGAACAAAGAACAAAGTTTTTCGATCACTTACTTCGCTCGCCCTTTTTTGATCGGTTTTTTTAATGCAAATAGATTCAATCTAGTAATTTCTTTTAGATTAAGTCTTACGTCTTGTTTGACCGGTGAAAGACTTCCTTTGTTGAAATGTTCTGTTCCCAAAATTCCTAAAATAAAAGGAAAAAACTTTCCACTTTCCTAAACTAAGGACGGGAAATAAGAAGGTGAGCATATCTTCTAAATTAATAATACTCAACTCAGCCCTTCCTAGAATGGGGTATTATCTGTCCCGATAAATAGATAATTCCAGGAGTAATAAATAGGAGTAAATTAAATAAAGTATTGATATAATTGGAATTGTGGAAGCAAATACCAATTTACTAAAAAAAGAAAAAAGTATCTAATCGAAATCGAAAGAATTTTTTTTTTAAGATTAAACAAAAGGGTTCGCAAATAAAAGCGCTAGTGCCACAACTAGTCCATAAATTGTTAAAGCTTCCATAAAAGCTAGACTAAGCAATAAAGTACCTCGTATTTTACCTTCTGCTTCTGGCTGTCTCGCAATACCTTCTACAGCTTGTCCTGCAGCAGTACCTTGACCAACTCCAGGTCCAATAGAAGCAAGCCCTACGGCCAATCCAGCAGCAATAACAGAAGCAGCAGCAATTAGTGGATTCATGGTGAGTAGTTCCTCGTGTCAAAAAAAAGAAATGGTTAAGGATACAATCAACCAATAAATTCTTACTTCTAAGCTCTATTGGGGAGAAGTAAAGTAACTAAAAAGTACAAATTGAAATCAAATTGAAATGATAATGTGAATTGTCCGAACTACATAGAAGGGAATTCCATATCCATATATCGGATTAGATAATGAATCTAACCTAGGAATATATAATATAATATCCTATATATATACATTTGTTTCTTCTATTTTGTTTGCATATTTTCTCATTTTCTATTGAATCGGATTCTAAAATCATTGCTTAAAGTGGAAACCTGCATAAAAGAGGACTCCACTTATAGACATTAAGGATATTATAGTATAGATCTAGCCTGACTCCACCCTCCTTAATGCATATATACTTTGAAAATTCCATAATATAGTCTATTCTATTCTCTCTCCTACAACTCTAGGCTATATATTCATACGCATTTCTAACTATTTTTTTGCAACCAAGCAGATTATCTGGAACCATGCATGAATTGAGCTAAGCTGCAAAAAAAAAAAATACTATTTCCAAAAAGAGTCAATTCAATGATGACCCTCCATGGATTCACCTATATAGGCTGCGGCTAATGTTGCAAAAATAAGAGCTTGAATACCGCTTGTAAATAATCCAAGAAACATGACCGGTATAGGGATTACTAAGGGGACTAAAGAAACAAGAACAACAACGACTAATTCATCCGCCAATATATTCCCGAAAAGTCGAAAGCTAAGCGATAATGGTTTTGTGAAATCTTCTAGGATGTTAATTGGTAAAAGGATTGGAGTTGGTTTAATATATTTCTCGAAATAGCTCAATCCTTTTTTGCTAAGACCAGCATAAAAATATGCCGCTGACGTGAGTAAAGCTAAAGCAACAGTAGTATTTATATCATTCGTGGGCGCTGCTAATTCCCCATGGGGTAACTCTATAATTTTCCAAGGTAAAAGAGCACCCGACCAATTCGAAACAAAAATAAAAAGGAACATAGTTCCAATAAAGGGAACCCAGGGACCATATTCTTCTCCAATCTGAGTTTTGCTCAAGTCTCGAATAAACTCAAGGACATATTCAAAAAAATTCTGACCGTCGGTCGGGATGGTTTGTGGATTCCGAACAGCTATGACAACTGAACCTAGCAAGATAGTAATTACGACCCAAGAAGTGATGAGTACTTGGGCATGAATTTGGAAACCTCCTATTTGCCAATAGAAGTGTTGGCCTACTTCTACACCCGATATATCGTATAACCCCTTGAGTGTTTTAATGGAACAAGGTATAATATTCATATTGTCCTCTGATAAAAATTGAACTTCAAAAAAGGAATTCTTTTGATTCAACCATCTCTTTCTCAACTCAGCAACTTGAAGTATTAATCTTATATTTAGGATACCAAGAAAGCACATCAGATCATAATATATATCAATACCCTCTAATATATATCAATATTCCCCTTCTTTTTTCTATGCAAAAAAAATTCTATGCAAAAAAAAAGATATAGTAAAGTAAGTGATTCCATAAATTTACGCAGTTGCCCAAGAATTCACTATATATTCTTAATCAACGATTTCTTATATAGAGAGAACGGCCCTCACAAATTGAAAATACTAATTTGTTAAGAATCAATCGAATTGAAGTCATAGTGTCATCGTTGGCTGGAATCGATATATTCGCGAGATCCGGGTCACAATTTGTATCGACTAAAGAAATAGTAGGAATCCCCAAAATGGCACATTCCCGAAGAGCTATATACTCTTTTTGCTGATCAAGGACGATCACAATGTCTGGCAATCTCGTCATATATTTGATCCCGCCGAGATACCTTTGCAAAGTAGATAATTTTCTCTTCAAGATTGCCACATCTCTTTTTGGGAGATGGTGGAATTTTCCCATTTTTTCTTCTGCTCTTAAGTCTCTAAATTGAGAAAGTCTAGTTTTCGTAATCGACCAATTCGTTAACATACCACTGAACCACTTTTTATTAACATAATGACAACGAGCCCTTATTGCAGCTGATGCTACTAAATCTGTTGCTCTTTTTTTGGTACCAACAATTAAGAAACTTTTTCCCTGACTTGCTGCATCAAAAACTAAATCACAAGCTTCTGATAAAAAACGAGCCGTTCTAGCGAGATTTATAATATGAGTACCTTTACGCTTTGCCGAAATGTAAGGGGCCATTTTAGGATTCCATTTCTTAATACCATGACCAAAATGAACTCCTGCTTCTATCATCTCTTTCAAATTAATGTTCCAATATCTTCTTGTCATTTTTTCCACACTTCCTTTTTTTTAATCCTACCATTCCATTACGGAATTTAGTTCTTTTTGAAGATTAAGAAAGATCCGAAATAGCTTGAAATAAATAATAATTGTTCCGAGAGAACCTTGTACTAAGATAAGAGTTGGCCATTGATACATGGTATAAACATAACCACCTTAATGAATTAACTGACTTGTTTTACTTATTAAAATAAAAATCTTAAAAATCTAAAATTTGACCTGTTAGTGTTCTAAGTTCAAAAGTCTAGTAAAGTAAAAAATATTTTTATGGGGGTTCTTATGTCTCATAAAAATTGTTTGTTACGTCAGAATCTGAAGAAACTAATTCTGTATGGAGAAACAAAAAATCTCTCATTTCCGACGCGAATAGATTTTTTTTTTTTATTTCGAAATAAAGGTTCTTGTCTTGTGGGGAACGATGCACAAATTTTTGGAATCCGGTACCAACAGGTATAATCCCCCCCAGAACTACGTTTTCTTTCAAGCCTTTCAACCAATCAATGCGACCTCGTAGGGCAGCTTTTGCTAAAACTCGAGCAGTTTCTTGAAAACTTGCTTCAGATATGAAACTTTGGGTATTCAGGGAAGCCCTTGTTATTCCCAATAAGATTGCCCGATAATAGATCGATTCATCCAAAGCTCGTCCTGCTCGTTCCGCTCGCAATAGTCCGATTAATTCCCCAGGCGAAAAAACATTAGACATTCCATCTTCGGAAACCCGCACTTTTGATGTTACTTGGCGTATAATAATCTCTATATGTCTATTATGGATCTGTACCCCTTGGGATCGATAAACCTTTTGGATTTTATTAACCAAAGAGATACGACTTTGGGCTATGGTTAGCTCAGCTCCAATCAAGAATCCCCAAGGGACCCCAAGAATTCTTGGTATACGCTCATTCCAATCCTCAATTCTCCTTTCGAGATTCGGGGATAATGAATCAATTGAACGCGCTTCAAAGATTTGTTCCACTTTTGGAAGACCTTGCGTTATGTCACTAGATCTCGATTTTTCATATATAAACGTAACTAACCTATCTCCCTTGTAAAGGATTTCTCCATAATGACCATTAACAGTTGCTCCTGTAGTGGCCAAATAAGGTTTAGCTGCTCTTATAACAAAGGAATTCATATTTACAATGAAAATTTGACCGGATTTTTTTATGTGCGATTTAAATAGACATACATTTTCACAAATAAATTGTCCAAGGTGAATTATTGCCAATGTCTCTTCCCAAGAATCATGATGGACAAAGTGACAATTCAAAAGGAATGGATCCAACATTATGTTACTATCGAAATTAGAAATCCTTTTATTTTCATCTATTAAAGAGTATTTAAGTTCTTGAAGTACTTGGAAGGTTTGTTTTAAATTGTCAACGAACAAATATTTTTTTAACAGGATTTTATTATGCGTTAGTAAATAGTAAGATGAAGAAAAATGCGATATACTAGCTACAATAGCGCCTAAGGGCCCAAAAATTTCTCGAATAGGAATTCTAGGATTCCATTCTTTTATCGCATTGGGATGTTTTGAATTCTTGAATAAACCAATTCGAGAACAGTTGGATGCCGACAAAATCATCAAAGAGTGGTATTCTTTATTTCGATTCAACAAAGTGCCAATAGCTTCTGGATGTTGGCTAAGTGATTCAATCTTCGCCTTGGAATAAAAAGAATTGATATTGGCGCGATCTAACCTATTATGGGGAATCGGTCCTGCACTTGTCCTACCATACCTTTTTCGTGTATACGAAATAGTGGACTTGACTAACTCAATTCTTAGGAAATCGCGAATAAGATCATTTGCTCTTACCTCAACAAGGGAAGCACCAGCCTTTTCTTTTTCTTCTTGTTCCCAATTCACTACTAAGCAAGTTCTAACAAATTGACTATTTGTGTGATAAATTCTTTGAGTTAACTTGCTATTTTCATGAGAAATAAAATTGACAAGTCGAATTTGGAGATTATTTTCTTCTTGCAAGAGATCCTGCGGGAAAAGTGTTGCTAAATTTCTTCCTTCGTCCATTTCATATGCCACTGTAGGGCGAACGGAAACAAAATACTTTTCCTTGCTCTTGAGAATTTTTTTCCGTTGAACATAGACCCAATTTTTCCTTTTTTTTGATTCCTTAGAATCTTTTTTTTGTCTTTCTGGCGGTATCAAACAGCCACCTAATATCTTATCCGCCTCTTCAGGAAAATGAATATCTCCGGAAAATATTTTGAGTTCCGTATGGCTTTTTTTTCTCTTCACTCGGACCAGTCCGCCTAGTCGACTTCTTGTATTTTTTGTGAGTTGTGTATTCACTCCAATAATACTATTGTCAAGTATCTTTAGGGATGAAGATCTCGGCAAGATATGAAGTTCTTGAAGAATGAAAAAAAACCGATCTACTTCTTTTTGGTATTTTAGACTAAATTCTTTTGTTCCTCGATGCTCAATCAAACCCTCTTTTTTTAAGATGGAATCTTCCTCTGGGCTCTCGTATTCGTCCTCTGAATCTTCTTCTGAGTCTTCCTCTAAAGTACCATATTTTTCCTCTGCGCTTTCCCCGGGGCTGCCATATTCGTCTTCTGAGTCTTCCTCTAGAGTTCCATATTCGTCCTCTTGGGTCCTATATTTGCTCTCTGGGCTCCCATATTCCTCTTCTGAGTCTTTCTCTAAAGTCCTATATTCGTTCTCTGGGTTCCCATATTCGTTTTCTGGGCTCCCATATTCGTCTTCTAGGGTTTCATATTCGTATTCGTCTTCTAGGATTCCATATTTAGATTCTTCTAGGGTTTCATATTCATATTCGTCCTCTCGGGTCCTGTATTCGTCTTCTAGGGTCTCATATTCCTCTTCTGAGTCTTCCGCTCGAGTCCTATATTCTTCTTCTAGGGTCCTATATCTAAATTTAACAATTCCTGAACCCTTTTTATCTTTTCTGTATCGGGGATCGTCAAAATAAGCAAAAATAGTATTTCTACGTAAAACACCCATAAGGGGGATTTCAATCGAAATCCCAAAACAGGATATTAGTTCTTTCTCTTGTTCTTGATGATATTGTAATGGAATGACGAACCTATTTCTTCGCTTTTTCGCCAACAAATCTGAATTATCTTGAAAAATAGAAGGATAGATAAAATTCCAATGGCCATTGGACATGATTCGATCCGACGTTGAATAATCAAGAATTTCCCTATCTTTTTTACCATAAGTATTCATTTGATCTTGATCCTTGTGGAGTGAAAAAGACGCTATACTGGATCTGCACATACTTACTGACAATATCCATAAATGGCTTGTTTTTGGTAATCGGCGAAGATTACCATATTGATATTCGGGCGCATGGTAAACATCAGTACTCCAGTGCATTTCGCCGTCTGATTCAGAATAAATATGCTTTTGTACCCTTTCTTTAAAATGTAAAGTGGACGTTCCGGCACGAATCTCCGCAATTACTTGTTCGGATTTTACATATTGATCATTTTGCACTAGAATCAAGCTTTTTGAGGGAATATTCACACTATATAGAATATCATGACTCTGAATAGTTACATGCAAGTCTATATAACATAGAAAAGCAGGCTGCCCATGACGGGTACGTGTGGGGTGAACCAAATTCTCATTGAATTTTATTTTTCCATTCGAAGGGGATCGTACAAGGTCGGCAGTACCCCCTGTGAATACTCCGCCAGTATGAAAAGTTCTTAATGTTAGTTGAGTCCCTGGCTCCCCAATTGATTGACCTGCAATAATACCTACGGCTTCTCCCAATTCGACCAGATCACTATGAGTAGGACTCCGGCCATAGCATAATTGACAGATCCAAGAAGTGCTTCGGCAAGTAAAGGGGGTTCTAATATATATTGGTTGTGCTCGAAATGGTTGTGCTCGAAAGGCAGTTATGAATCGATTGACTAATCCAATTCCAATATCTTGATTTCGCGCGGCAATGCATCGTGAACCGATATATATATCGTCTGCTAATACACGACCAATTAGTGTTTGGACAAAAAGTTTTTCCGTCATCCCATTTTGAGGACTTACAGAAATACCTCGGATAGTACCACAATCTCTTCTACGCACAATAATATGTTGAACTACTTCAACAAGTCTACGTGTAAGATATCCAGCATCTGCTGTTCGCACAGCAGTATCTACAACCCCTTTGCGGGCTCCATAGCAGGAAATTATATATTCTGTCAAAGAAAGTCCCTCGCGTAAATTGCTTTGAATAGGTAAATCAATCATTTGTCCTTGAGGGTCCGACATTAATCCTCTCATACCTACTAATTGGTGTACTTGAGATGCATTTCCTCTGGCTCCTGAAAAAGACATTAGATAGACTGGATTAGAAGGATCCGTTATCCGAAAATTTGAATTCATTTCTTGTTTCAAATATTCACTTGTCGCATACCATATCTCAACAGATTGGCGTAATTTTTCTACCGCGTGTACAGCCCCATAATAATAGTGTTTCTCCAAAAGAAAACTCTGTTGTTCCGCGTCTTGGACTAACCATCCCTTAGAGGGTATTGTTAAAAGATCCTCGATTCCTAACGAAATCGATGTAGTAGTGGCTTGATGGAAGCCCAGAGTCTTTAGTTGATCCAGTATATGGGATGTATATCCCATTCCAAAATGATCTATTAATCTGCTAATAAGTCGTTTCATACCAGTTCCGTCTATCTCTTTATTATGAAAGACCAGATTGGCCCGTTCCGCCATACATAAGTACCCCCTTTTCGGCTGAGTAGGATTCGACAATTGCTGAGTAGGATTCGACAATGGGCCTGAGTCAGTGATTCGAAAATTTAATTAACTTAATTGCCTCAATCTCAATCTGGATTCGCGTGGCAAATAATGATGATACTAGGGAAATCGGAATGCCCCCCGAAAGGGGAGGGGCATCGCCGAATCTAACTTTCTTGTTTAGGTAGTGTATGAATAGGCCTGACTAAATCCTTGTATGGCTTCCTCTATTTCTCTATAAAAAGAAATATGACCAAGAGTGGTTCGAATGTATATCGAACGAATTTCTTTTTTTCTATTTCCCATTATTAGATAGTGGGCATAAATCTCATGATAAGTCCCCAAAGATTCATATTGAACTTCAATCGGAACTTCTCTTGACCCAATGACGCGTTGATCCAGGTTCCATCGTAGCCACAAGGGACTATCTAAACTGATTAGTTTTTGTCTATAAGCTCCCAGTGCATCATAAGAACTAGAAAAATGGGGTTCTTTATCTTTCCTATATTTAAAATTATTATTATTATTGTAATTTACTTTTAGATTTGGGTAGTTTCTGCAACTATTATATCTATTTGCACAAATACCTCGACGCTTTCCAATCGTTAATACATAAAGCCCGATAAGCATGTCTTGGGTTGGTACGCAAATAGGATCCCCAATAGCGGGAGATAAGAGATTCATATGAGAAAACATAAGTAAACGGGCTTCTGCCTGAGCTTCCAAGGATAAAGGTAGATGAACAGCCATTTGATCTCCATCAAAGTCCGCATTGAAACCCTTACACACTAATGGGTGTAAAGAAATAGTACGCCCCTCTACTAAAGTGGGTTGAAAGGCCTGTATGCCTAATCTATGCAGGGTAGGTGCTCTATTTAACAGTACAGGATGTCCCCGCATAACTTCTTGAAGTATTTCCCATACAATGGGTTCTTTTTCCCAAATTTTCCTTTTAGCAATCCTTACATTAGAAGTGGCGCGTTTCGTGATTAAATCGCGAATTACAAATAGCTGAAAAAGCTTTATTGCTATCTCTAGAGGTAATCCACATTGATGTAATGAAAGCGAAGGACCCACAACAATGACAGAACGCCCCGAGTAATCGACCCGTTTCCCAAGCAGAGTCTCGCGAAACCTTCCCTCTTTACCTTCAATTACATCTGAAAGTGATTTGTATACTTTATTGTGACCATCCCTCGTCGGTTGCCCGCGGGACCCACTATCAAGAAGTGTATCCACGGCTTCTTGTACCAATTTTTCCTGGCACATTACTAAATCTGCTGGCGCTAATTCACTTCTTTTTAATAGATAGGCAAGATTGTTGTTCCGACGGATAACTCTCTTATAAAGTTCATTAATGTCTGAAGTCACTACTTTATCTCCAGACCTATAAACAATAGGTCTCAATTCGGGAGGAAGAACCGGTAATAAGCACAAAACCATCCATTCTGGTTCTACATTTGTTTGAATAAAATGTTTCGCCAATTGCATGCGTCTAATCAAAAAAACTTTTCTTATTCGTCTTTTTCTATCTTCCCACTCATCTCCACTATACCCCTCGTCTTCTAATTCCTTCCATTCGACCAAAGAATTCTCTATAATAATTCGCAAATCCAAATCTGCTAATTGTTCTCTAATAGCACCTGCTCCTGTCGCAATTTCCCGATTTCGAAATGTTGCAAAGCCTGGGGTAGAAAAAAAGGGAGAAATGCTGTGGTTACAGGATGCAATTTCCTCTTCGAATAAACCTCGTAATCGTAAAAAAGTGGGTTTTTTAGTGCTGGGCCTAGCAAAAGAGAAATCGCCGTATACTAGGCCCTCCAACTTCTTAAGAGGTTTATCTAAAAGATTCGCGATATAACTAGGAAGACCTTTCAAATACCACACATGAGTCACGGGACATGCGAGTTTGATGTATCCCATTTGATATCTTCGTATCCGAGAATCCACAAATTCGACCCCGCATTTTTGGCAAAATCTTTCGTCTTCGTTTTCAGCTCCGCTCGCTCGAGAATTGCCACAAGCGCAAATCCCGCTTTTTATGGGTCCAAAGATTCTTTCGCAAAACAATCCATCTTTTTCTGGTTTATCGGTTTTATAATGAAAAGTAGAGGGCCTTGTGACTTCGCCAACGACTTCTCCATTAGGTAGGTTTTTGTTAGCCCAAGCCTTTATTTGTTGAGGGGAAACGAGTCCAATTTGAAGTTGTTGATGTTTATATTGGTCAATCATAAAATAGAAATAAGAAAAGAATTTATATTTATTCCGATCAAACTTCCTCCCTATTAACCTGGAAGTTCTTTTCAGATACAAGGAAATGATTCAGTTCTAGAGCCAAAGATCGTAGTTCTCGAACGAGCACTCGAAAAGATTCTGGAGGATCCTCATGATTAGGTATTCTTTTTCCCCAGATCGTAGCATTAAGTATTTCTTGGCGAGCTATAAGATGGTCAGATTTATAAGTAAGTATCTCTTGTAAAATATGAGCAACACCAAATCCTTCTAAAGCCCAAACTTCCATTTCTCCTACTCGTTGTCCCCCTTGCTTGGCTCTTCCTCTAACCGGTTGTTGTGTAACAAGTGAGTAGGGCCCAGTAGAACGCCCATGAATTTTCTCATCAACTTGATGAATTAATTTTAAGATATAGGACTTCCCTATTAGAACAGGTTGCTCAAAGGGGTCGCCTGTTCTTCCATCAAATATTCTGCTTTTTCCCGGGTACTCGGGTTCAAATACCCATGGATTTTTTGTTTCTTTACTGGCTTCATATAATTCTGAAAACACAAGTTTTCTTGAAGCCTCTTGCTCATATCTCTCATCAAAGGGTGCTATTCTATAATGTTTCTTTAGCAGATCCCCCGCTAATCCGAGCGAGCTTTCAAATATTTGTCCCACATTCATTCGGGAGGGTACTCCTAAGGGATTGAAGACCATATCAACGGGTGTTCCATCTTGCAAATAGGGCATATCTTGCCTAGGCAAAATTTTGGAAATGATCCCTTTATTCCCATGTCTTCCGGCTACTTTATCCCCAACTTTGATTTCACGTTTCTGTAAAATATATACACGAACCATTATGTCGAGCGGGTCCCTTTGGATCCATTTCACATCGATAACGCGCCCTCTTCCACCTATAGGTAATTTCAGAGAAGTTTCTTTTGAAGTGGAAACCTCAAGGCCAAATATGGCCCGTAATAATCCAGCTTCCGCGATATAAGATGATTCGCTCGCTATCTGAGGCGTTAATTTACCTACTAAAATATCACCAGTTTCTACCCAGGATCCCAACCTAACAACTCCATTTCTGTCCAAATTGCGGAGTAAATGTTCTTCTAGATGTGGTATTTCTTTAGTGATTTTTTCAGCGGAGCCCTGGCTTGTCGTATCCGTCTGAATTTCATATTTCCGGATGTGAAAAGAGGTATAAATATCTTCATATACCAAACGTTCGCTAATTAGTACTGCGTCTTCAAAATTGTAACCTTCCCATGGCATATAAGCTACTAATACGTTTTTTCCTAAAGCAAGTTCGCCCCCAATTGTAGCAGCTCCTTCTGCTAAAATTTGTCCTTTTTTAATGGATTTACCCCGTGGAACCCGGGGTTTTTGGTGCATACAAGTATTTTTGTTAGAGCGACGGTGGTTAACTAAAGGAATACTTATAGTCTTCCCACTACTTGATAAAAGTATCTTATGACTATCAGTAGAAATGATCTTTCCCTCGCGTTCGGCTATAATGGAAACCCTCGAATCTAGAGCTGTTTGGCGTTCCAATCCAGTTCCAACAATGCATTTCTCGGACCGAGAAAGCGGAACTGCTTGGCGCTGCATATTAGAACTCATTAAAGCCCGATTCGCATCATTGTGCTCAATAAAAGGAATGAGAGAACCCCCAATAGAAAAATATTGGAAAGGAAAAATACTTCTAACATGAATCTGTTCCCATGCAATAGTCAAGAATTCTTGACGGTATCTAGCCGGAACAACCTGTTCTTCCTGAATACCTTGATTCAAGGACAAAGAATTTCCTGCTGCTATCATATAATATTCATCTCTATTTGGTGATAGATAAACCACCTGTCTCTCTTTTTTTTCTTTTGCTTTCTCAGCAGATATTTCATAAAACGGACTCTCTATGGATCCCCACAAGTGATCAATTCTCGCATGAATTGTTAAGGATCCAGTAAGTCCAACATTGATTCCTTCAGACGTGTCAATTGGACAAATACGCCCATAGTGACTCGGATGAATATCTCGGCTCCGAAAACTTGCGGTTCTCCCCGTCAACCCTCCAGGACCTAAACAACTCACTTTTCGCCCATGAACAGTTTGTGTCAATGGATTCGTTTGATCAAAAACTTGAGATAACGGGTATGTGCCAAAAAAGGTCTCATAAGTAGTTATTAATAAAATTGAAGTTGAAGTTGGAGTTACCAAAGTTTGGGGAGTCGGTTTCGATTGACGTATGAATACTCTACGAATAGTTTTTTGAACTGCATGTTGTAAACGACCAAGAGCCAATCCGAATTGATCTTGTAACAGATCCGCAACCGAACGAATACGTTTATTTTTCAAGTGATTCATATCGTCATCGTCAAGTATACCCGTTCCAAATTTCATTCCAATCAAATGATCCGTAGCGGCCAATACATCTCGTGGTAACAAGAATGTATTGTTCTGAGGAATATCAAGATTAAGTCTCCGATTCATATTTCGTCGACCAATCCTTCCTAATTCACATTTTTGTTGAAAAAATTTCTTTTGTAATTCCTCGCATAAGGACTCCGAAAATACCAGGTCCCCACCTACACAAGCAAATTGTTGATAAAACTCCAAAATAGCTTTTTCTTTTGACTCAATCCTCTTCTTCTCTTTAGCATTCGGGAAAGACAAGAAAATTTCAGGGTAGGAAACATTATCCAGAATTTCTCTTAGATTCGAACCCATAGCTGATGATAGAACTAGAATAGATATCTTTTGTTTTCTACTCACGCGAGCCCATATCCTTTCTTTTTTATCAATTGCTAATTCCGATCTCCCCCCCCAATCTGATATTATAGTGCCAGTGTAGATAGAAATTCCCTTATGATCTAATTCCGAGCGGTAGTAAATACCAGGACTTAGCAATATTTGATTGATCACAATTCGGTATATTCCATTTATAATAAAGGTTCCTAAGGAATTCATTATAGGAATGTTTCCGATAGAAATGGTTTGCTTTTGCACATCGAAACCAAAAATTAATCTCGCAGATACATATAATTCGGAAGAATAGGTGAGTGATTCATACACAGCATCTCTTTCTTTTATCGAGGGTTCTAGCAGTTGATATCCTTTCGCAAATAATTGAAATGCAATTTCGTGATCTGGATCTTTAATTGTTGGAAACTTGTCAAGTTCTTCTGCCAAGGCTTGATTAATGAACCTACAAAATCCCTCGAATTGGATCTGACTAAATCCGGGTATTGTGGACATTCCCTCGTTTCCATTCCGGAGCATCTTAATCTTAAGTTTCCTGTTTATCAAAGAAAAATTCCATTATCAGCTCACTCTTCATCAATCCCTATGGATCGATCTAGCAATCATGGAATCTATATTCTGTTTACTGAATCACATGAAATTCTAGGGAACTCCACATACGTATTTCATATATGTATTTCATACATATGAATAGAGACCATTTGGACGAAAGTTCGAGTTTGCCAGGGGTACAAATGAAATGAAAATGAATTGATAAAACATTCCTACAAAAAAAATTCTGCCACTTATACTTTATGTTATGATATTCTAATCAGATTGGATGGCAAAGATTTCTCATTTTATCTCCTTTCTATGAATGTAATAAAGCCGTAATATAATATACTAGAAAGTTTGACTTTACTTCGATTTAGAATAGCGTGCTTACTTTAATTTCTCAAAATAATTTGAGGGTTCTTTTTTATTTCGGATCGGAGTAGTATAATTGCTAGAAAATTCAGTATTTCATTGTGGAATTCTAAAATAAAGTAAGTCCCTTTTTTAAGTACATGCCAATCTAGTTATCCACCTCTCCCCATATCCATGCTTTTCTTTTATCGTAATTTCACTTGGGTACGCCAAGATAGTCAGGTTATACTCTATATCAGAGCAAATTTCCTTTTTTTATTCAAGATATTTAATTTAATACTTTGAAAAATTAAAGCATGATTCCCCATAGAGATATGTACATAAAGGGGATCTTTGGATAATAATGCTGTTCGGACCTAAAGTTTACCTATACACGGATTAAGCATAAAGCCATAATATTTTATTATGCCATTGAAGGGGGGGGAGATAATACCGATTTAAGAGTAGTTCACTACTGCAATAAAAAAAAGAGAATTCTAGTTAACGGTTCCAATTTATTCTGAATTTTGCAGCCTGTGAATAGAAATCCACTTTTTCTTCTTTTTCATCTCAATAGAAAGAAATGGGAAGTTTTATTGTGTTAACAATGTATGTTTTAAGATAGAATCTATCGAGGAGAATAATAGAAACTGGATCAAAAAAAGCAGGAATAGATTTTTTGAAAAAGATTGGAAAAAAGTAAGTAGAATTATATTCAAAATAAAAGGGGCTTTTCGTAAGAAAACGTGGATGAATACTTGCTGTTTTCTAGATTTTTGATCGGATTTTTTGGCGGCATGGCCAAGCGGTAAGGCAGGGGACTGCAAATCCTTTATCCCCAGTTCAAATCTGGGTGCCGCCTGATCAATAAAATACTTAGGTTTTTTTTATAGTGCTGATCGAATTCGATAAATTTTTACTTCGCATAAGTTCGGGCAAGAGAGTAACTGGGCCTGCCGATACTGGGTTTAGAGAAACCATACCATAGTTCTATCCTCAAACTAGGGTTAGGGTTTGTTTTGACGGTAGTGGCCAAAATGGTTATCAATAGGGGTGAGGTAGTGTTTCCTTATTCTTTTATTATATGAATTTGAATTGGTTCTTAATTGAGATTCGATTTGATAATTTTAAAATACGAGGATAAGATGTCAGAAATCTTGGTATCCAAAGAAAGGTCCCTAAGGGGCATTCTTTTTTTTTTTCAATCTAAGATTCAAGAAGGGACTCCACGAAAGAATATCAAGACTTACTAATTATTATACATTTTTTTATCGTACATCTTATGTTACCTACATACACTAAAGTAAGGACTACTTAATTCTAACGAGAATCAGATTAAATAGGTCGATCAAAAATCAATTTAGGAGTTGTATTATGGATAAAATCTCTTCATTCTTTCATAGAATGATACAAAGCAAGGCTGCAGGGTTTAGGTCAAAAATAAACATTAGGTAAGGTAGGTATCCAATAAATATTTATCTATCGATAATTTTATGGTATATTCGGGCGTCCTTTGCTTAAAAAAAAAAAAAAGAGTAACAAAAGGAATAAAAAATCTTCCTATTCCCGCTTCTTCTATTCAGGACATCATTCCCGTACTCTTTCTTTTTTAAGGAAAAAAGGGCTATAGTATCTCGTATTTTTAATGCTCTCTAATTCTACCAGAATTCCTATAAGAATTTGTTAGGAGTAAATTCCTTGAACTGATTGATCCATGGCCTTAGGGCGGAATCCCTTTTTGACTCTGTACCCTTGATTCCACTATGATTATTGATCAATAGTAGAATAATCCCTTCATAGAAATAGGAGACATAATTTAGATGGATATAGTAAGTCTCGCTTGGGCTGCTTTAATGGTAGTCTTTACATTTTCTCTTTCACTAGTAGTATGGGGAAGGAGTGGACTCTAGGGATACTACTAATTGATTAAGTAATCAAATTGTTGTATCAATTCTTTTCTTTAATGGATCATTTTGCATTAATCATTTTGTCAAACGTTATTCTTTAATCTTTTTCTTTAGTTTTGTTTCACTCCTGTAAGAAACTCTTGTATTGTAAGTTGTAATGTAAGAAAGAGCCATTATACCAATTCAGAATTTCTACTAGAAATGACGAATGGTTAAAAAAAGTTCTATACATAAGAAAATTAGACTTTCTTCCACGGAACTATTCACGGCATATCACACATTTTCCATTTCCTTTTACTTTTTACTATAGTCTATTCTTCATATTATTTTTCTTTCCTTCCATGGATTCTTTGGTCAAGAATTGTCTTAGATTTTTTTATTTTGACCTGATTGAAATTAAGTGGATGCAATGAAAAAAGAAATTGAATTAGACTACTTAACTATTTCAATCTACTAATCTATTCTATGTAGATTCAAAGATAATATAATAGAAAGAATCTAAAGTGTCGTAGAAAAAACTATATGTAGTTCTTTCTACCACACTTTAAGATTCCAACCAGATCCTTTCATTTAAGACTTGGATTTTTTTTATTTAATCCCTTTTTAATTTCTTCAATGATTAATTGGAATTCCAATTAATTATTTTGGCTGACTGTTTTTACATAAATAATAAGTAAAAAAGAAGTAGGAACTAGAATGAACAGTGCAGTAGCAATAAATGCGAGAATATTGACTTCCATAACCTCTTTATTTTTTATTTTCACAATAACTCGGGATGTAATCCCATGGAGAGGAAAAAGGGGTATCTTGTAAATTCAAGGGTAGGGCTTGCATTCTGATAATACTGAATCAATTCAATATTATGAATATCGGATCTATCAAATCAATTCATGGATGAGAGTTATATTTCACGGATGAGAGTTATATAGTATAACATAGGAAGATCCTCTATCCACACTAAGACCAAAATGGGTTTTTTGATTGGATTAGGAATTCCCTCTTTTTTAATCCTTTTCTACTTTTTCTTTTCTATATCTCTAACCCACGAGCTTTCTTAATCTTATACTTTCTTAATCTTATACAATTTCCCTTCCTTTTTCTTATAGTTATACATACAATTATGTATGTATTATATGACCAACTTTCACTTTCTATGGGTCACATAGACATCCAAATAAGCAGTAGAAGTGAGATGGGGAAAAGAGGTCTGAAATAAAAAGGGAATACGATTTATGTATGGATTCCGGTAAAATACCGGTACTCTATTCCATAAGAGTGGAATAGGAAATTAAGATGAGGATGGTATCATCATAAAGAAAGATAGAGTAATATAATATCCTAAATTCTACTAATCCACATATCGTATGTGTGTCTTTCTTTATCGATTGGGAGTAGTGAAAAAAAAATTCCTATATGCCCTCCCTCCCTCTTTAATGAGAGATGCAAAATAAAAAAGTGAAGTAAGGGTGCCCTGTGGGTATTTGATCTTGCTCCCTGCCCCTTTTTTTCATGGAAAAAGGAAATATCAATTTCTCCATTCATTGAACCCTAGTTCGGGACTGACGGGGCTCGAACCCGCAGCTTCCGCCTTGACAGGGCGGTGCTCTGACCAATTGAACTACAATCCCCGCGGGGTGTATGGCATACCCATTCTTAAATAGAACCATAAGAAGATTCGATTCGTCTTTCGTACTCTAAGAAATAGACGAATCATATACTACATACCCACATATTATATTATACGTGGGTATAGTGAGAGTGACATAACTAGTATGTCGTGATTTTTTATCACTAAAAATGGATAATAATCCAGCCTTCAATAAGAAAAACTCTTTTGTTTGTAAGAAAGGAATGAGAGAGATATGGATTAGAAAAAAAAATTTCCCTTTTTTCTTTATCTTTTATTTCTATAGATCAGACATTTTATTTTATGGAAGAAAAACAAAAGGATTTAGTTCATACTCACGAAGCCCTAGATTTTTGGTTTGGGCCGAGCTGGATTTGAACCAGCGTAGACATTGTCAACGAATTTACAGTCCGTCCCCATTAACCACTCGGGCATCGACCCAGGAAGAATTTATTCTAGGGTTTTTGCTAATCTATGATTAACCTCCTTTCATAATACTCCCTACCCCCAGGGGAAGTCGAATCCCCGCTGCCTCCTTGAAAGAGAGATGTCCTGAACCACTAGACGATAGGGGCATCACTAGACGATAGGGCCATATACAACCGCTCGTGATTATACTATAATCATAGTATGAGCAGTTTTTTGGAATTGTCAATATACTCGAAAAGTATAAATAGATCCAAAGCAAAGAGTTTTTCCAACTTTTCTGTTATGTTTTCATCTAGGATTTTTTTTAGTTGATCGTTATAGATTAATTCTCCGTGCTTCATTTAGTGTTCATACCAAAAATGCATCCATCCCGCACTAAGTCATAAAATTCTCTAAAAATATAGAGAAAGTTTCAAAACAAAGAAAAAAAGTGAATCAATTTAGTAGAAAAGTACTCTATCAGATTCGAACCAACGACTTACGTCTTAGCACGAGATTACTCTACCACTAATTTAAAAAGCCCTTTATCGGATTTGAACCGATGACTTATGCCTTACCATGGCATTACTCTACCACTGAGTTAAAAGGGCTTTTTATTTAATTCAAAAATTAGCCACTTGGATTTCCCATTATGGGTCTACTGCATAATGTACATATTATATATATAATATATAGAGATAGAGAGAGAGACATTATGTAGAGATTGTATATGTATATATCGATATCTTGAGAGCTCAAAATAAAATTAATAAAAAAAAACATACCCTACATAACATATCCAACTCTTCTTGGTTCAGGGTTTTCCGTTTCCGAAGACTAGTAAAATAGGCGGATTCTGGAACCCCAAGGATTCAACGGTATATGGATATGGAAAATATAAGATTTCCGATCCTAGCGGGAAAAGGCGGGGAACAGATACCCAATAGGATATAGGATCCTTGGGAGGAACTTTTGGTAATGGCCTTGATCCTCTATGCTATTTTTTATGTGTTCTTAGTTCTATTGAACTTTTTGCATTCTTTTAAACAAGAATCTAATAAACTAGAATTGAGTCAGTGGAAAAAAGGAGAGAGAGGAAAGTGTTAAATGGAGAGAGTCGACTAATCAGAGACTTTTAGGATCTTCTTTACATCAGGTAAATCTGTCGGCCCTGTCCGTTTTTTTCTTTAAGTTACGACTCTTTGCTGCTTACTTCTATCAAGCCATAGGGAAAGTCTATGATGAATTTGGAAAACTCATCTCACTCTTACTCTATGGCTCGGACTTAATGGGGGAAGAAAACATCTTCCATAATTTCTTTTTTGTTCAATTCTGGACAAAAAAGAAAAGGAAAAAAGGAATTTATAGGGACAGTGTTACCCCCTATATCCCCTAGTTTATATTGTAGGAATAATAAAACAATTTAGCAGTCTGACACACTTACGTCCTTGCAAAGTAAATAATTATTATTGTAGTCGTAACCGTAGAATAGGATCCTAATCAAAATAAATACATTTGGTTCAGGCGCTATTAGCATGGTAAGAAAAGATTTTTTTTACAGACCAGAGGGGCTATCTAAATCCTAAAGTAAAGGCGAGCGATCGAAGTAGAAGTACCAACGGCTCAGTGTCATGAACCTTCTCCATCTGATTCAATAAGGGGGAATTAGCCTTCTTGTCAAATGGCTATCCTTGACAAAGGGTACCATTTATACCATAATCTACAATGTAGCGGGTATAGTTTAGTGGTAAAAGTGTGATTCGTTCTATTAATAACTGAATTTGAAATGATATACTTAAGGCATCCTTAAGTTTTTTATTTTTATATTCCGATGAAAACTTTAGTTCTTATAAAGGATTAAATCCTTTTCCTCTCAATAGCATATTGAGGAAGAATATACATTCTGGCGATTTGTATCCAAAGACTAATTTAAATTGCATCCAAAATAAAAATAGGATTATGAGTACAGAGTCGCGAAGCATAATTTTGCATTGGATTAAGTATTCCAATTTTGAAAATATGAGTAAAGGATCTATGGATGAAGATACAAAAAAGTTGATTTCCAATCGTAACTAAATCTTCTTAAAATAAGGAATAAGGAAGCCAAATAGCTAAAAAACGATAGTTTTGGTTTACTAGAACCATCCGCATATTGTTTCAGCTCGGTGGAAACCCAATTCTTTTCCTCAGGATCTCTTGAATGAAATTAGGGAACGAAGTAAGTAGATTAGATGAATTTAGATAGAATTTCTATCTCCTACTCTATAAGGATCATCTAGAAAGCGGAGAGCTTTGGTTCCATTCAAATAGAAAAGCTGACATAGATGTTAAGTGGTGAGAATATCCATAAAGGAGCCGAATGAAATCAAAATTTCATGTTCGGTTTTGAATTAGAGACGTTAAAAATAATCAACCAACGTCGACTATAACCCCTAGCCTTCCAAGCTAACGATGCGGGTTCGATTCCCGCTACCCGCTCCATTCTGTATAAAAGGAGTATTCTATTTGTCTAGACATGTTAGAGGCTTGTATTCAAGCCTTTTTTGTCCACCAGTTTCTGGTACTCCAGAGCGGAGTAGAGCAGTTTGGTAGCTCACGAGGCTCATAACCTTGAGGTCACGGGTTCGATTCCCGTCTCCGCACTTAGCAGTCTGTATAAAAGGACTATTCTATTTCTCTAGATATGTATGGTAGAGGGGCGTATCCAACCCTTTTTTATTCATTAGTTCCCGGCCCTAGAGGGCAAAATTGAGCAGTTTGCGAAGTCACTTGCCTTCAAAAAAAGAAGGCGCAAGGCCTCTCCCTACCCTGCAGAAAATAAAAATGAAACGAAAGGGACAGTCTACCTCTCCCTTCCCTTTAAAAAAAGTTTGCCCGTTGTTTGTCTCAGTTAATACCCAATTTTTGGAGCTCTGTTGGCGAGTTCTATTTCTGCCTCTGGAGCGCCCTCTTTTTTTGAGTGGGATGCAAAGGAAGGGTAAGATAGTAAGGGATACGGCACTAGACTAACACCTAATTAATACTTAATTTAATATAAGTAGTTAAACAGTTAACTAGACTAAACTTTTTATCATAGTACTTTGATAAATTAAGCGGGCGAGCGGCGGGAATCGAACCCGTATCTTCTCCTTGGCAAGGAGATATTTTACCATTGAACTACGCTCGCTACGGTATATATTTTATAGCGTATATCCGCCTGGGTCGACCTTCTATGTCTGGGTCGACCGTTTCATTTCATTTTCTATTATATTAGAGTTTTCCTTTTTTTATTATCTGTCAATGAATATTCTAATGGGAATGGAATTTCATAATACTGAAAGAGAAGAGCTAGCAATTCGGAACGCAAATTGCGTTTTAATACGTCTCACTATTCTAATTTTTTAGAAGAAATGGCCTTTATTATTTCTTTTTTATGGGGTTAATAAATATTAACCAAATTTCATTTAAGAAATGAGAGAATTCAGAATAGCTACGAGAAAGACTAGTCCAATCCATAATGATGTACCGGAAAATACAACATTTTTATTATTTGACCAACCATCAGGAGAAGCAAATACAAGGGGTACACTAATTACTAAGACTGAGGAAGTCGCAATTAATGCAAAAACAGCTAATTGGAAAGCAATAGTCATATTTCTAATCCTCCAAGCTACCATCAAATAAAGTTGACTACATATTTGATCCCTCACTTAAACCAAAATTGTAAAAAAATACAAGAAGTAGGAGGGGTTTAATCATGAATCCATTGATTCTTCTCTTTAATTCAAATTTATTACTTAAACCGCTTTTTTATTTGGATATGGGGGTGAGAAGAGATTATTTACTCTTTATTTCACAAGCGGGTATAGCGGATCCTGTATCCGTGTATACAGTATACAGAGATATATCGAAAAGGAACTTGTATCTGATATCTTTCTAGAGGCTAATAAATCTTTTTATTTTTTATATGGCTATGTTCTATTTGTAGGAGTAAAATAAGGATTAGGCTGTGGAGAGATGGCTGAGTGGTTGATAGCTCCGGTCTTGAAAACCGGTATAGTTCTAGGAACTATCGAGGGTTCGAATCCCTCTCTCTCCTTTTGCTTATTGAATACGTTTGTTTCTTTCATTTTTATTTATTTTTTTTTTCTGTCCCTTATCTTTCTTTCATAAAAAGGAATGAATGGCTCGGCTAGATGGAATAACCGAGCCAGAACAGAAAAAAAGTAGAACAGGTATAAATAAGAAAATCTTAGTTAAGAGGGTTCATGTAAAGAACAGGTTCCAAATCACGATCGATTCCCTTTTCAAAACCTGCTGCAGCAGCTCGGGCTCTTCCTGCATGCCATAAATGGCCCACAAAAAAGAAGAATCCTAGAACAAAATGAGAAGTTGATAACCAACTTCTAGGAGAGACATAATTAACTGCATTGATCTCGGTAGCTACGCCACCCACGGAATTTAAAGAGCCTAAAGGAGCGTGGGTCATATATTCTGCTGAGCGTCGTTCTTGCCAAGGTTGTATGTCTTTTTTCAACCTACTCAAGTCCAAACCGTTGGGGCCCCTTAGAGGTTCTAACCATGGAGCACGAAGGTCCCAAAAACGCATAGTTTCCCCTCCAAAGATAACCTCCCCAGTTGGGGAACGCATTAGATATTTACCTAAACCTGTGGGTCCTTGAGCGGATCCCACATTAGCTCCAAGACGCTGGTCTCTAACTAGAAAAGTAAATGCTTGAGCTTGAGAAGCTTCTGGCCCGGTGGGTCCATAAAACTCACTCGGATAAGCTGTATTATTGAACCATACAAAACAACAAGCGATAAAACCAAAGACAGATAAAGCAGCTAAACTATAAGACAAGTAAGCTTCTCCAGACCATACAAATGCACGGCGAGCCCATGCGAAGGGTTTGGTTAAAATATGCCAAATTCCGCCAAATACACAAATAAAACCCAACCATACATGCCCACCAATTATATCTTCTAAATCATCTACACTAACAATCCACCCTTCTCCACCAAAAGGAGATTTTAGTAAATAACCAAATATAACACTGGGACTAAGGGTCAAATTGGTAATTTTTCTTACATCTCCCCCCCCAGGGGCCCAGGTATCATATACACCGCCAAAATAAAGAGCCTTGAGTACTAGAAGAAAAGCACCTAGACCTAACAAAATTAAGTGAATACCCAAAATTGTAGTCATTTTATTTCTATCTTTCCAGACATAACCAAAGAATGGAAAAGATTCCTCAAGAGTCTCGGGTCCCAGAAGCGCGTGATAAATGCCACCGAAGCCTAAGACTGCGGAGGAAATTAGGTGAAGTACGCCAGATACAAAGTACGGAAAAGTATCTAGAACTTCCCCCCCTGGCCCTACTCCCCAACCTAGAGTAGCTAAGTGTGGAAGTAAAATCAACCCTTGTTCATACATGGGCTTTTCTGGTACGAAATGGGCCACTTCAAATAGGTTCATTGCTCCGGCCCAGAATACGATTAATCCGGCATGAGCTACATGAGCTCCAAGCAGTTTACCGGACAAATTGATAAGTCTGGCATTCCCAGCCCACCAAGCAAAGCCGGTGGTTTCTTGGTCACGACCAGCTAAAACGAAAGTTCCATTAAAGAGCGTTTCCACGTGGTAGAACCTCCTCAGGGAATATAAGATTTTCATGAGGCTGATCCTGAGCTGCCATCCACGCACGAATACCCTCGTTTAAAAGAATATTTTTGGTGTAGAAAGTCTCAAATTCAGGATCTTCCGCTGCACGGATTTCCTGGGAAACAAAGTCATAGGCACGTAAGTTCAGAGCCAAGCCAACTACGCCAATAGCACTCATCCATAAACCGGTGACGGGTACAAATAGCATAAAGAAATGTAACCAACGTTTATTGGAAAAAGCAACACCAAAGATTTGGGACCAAAAGCGGTTAGCAGTGACCATTGAATAAGTTTCTTCAGCTTGAGTTGGGTTAAAAGCACGGAAGGTATTTGCACCATCACCGTCCTCAAATAGAGTGTTTTCTACGGTCGCTCCATGAATAGCGCATAGCAGAGCCGCACCTAATACTCCGGCAACTCCCATCATATGAAATGGGTTCAACGTCCAATTATGAAATCCTTGGAAGAAAAGGATGAATCGAAATAATCGCTGCTACGCCAAAACTCGGCGCAAAGAACCAACCAGATTGCCCCAGTGGATAAATAAGGAATACAGAAACAACAAACAGCAATTGGACCAGAGAATGAGATTGCATTATAAGGCCGCAATTGAACAGACCGAGCAAGTTCAAATTGGCGTAACATGAAACCTATTAGTGCAAAAGCCCCGTGGAGAGCTACAAAAGTCCATAGACCGCCTAATTGACACCAACGAGTAAAATCTCCTTGTGCTTCGGGCCCCCATAGTAGCAACAAAGAGTGTGCTAAACTATTGGCAGGGGTAGAAACTGCTGCGGTTAAGAAATTACAACCTTCCAAATAGGAACTAGCCAATCCATGGGTATACCAAGAAGTTACAAAAGTTGTCCCTGTAAACCAACCCCCTAAAGCGAAATAAGCACAAGGAAAGAGCAATAGGCCAGACCATCCTACAAAAACGAAACGGTCCCTTCGTAACCAGTCATCCATAGTATCAAATAGATCATTTTCTTCTTTAGGAATTCTACCAAGGGCTATAGTCATAGTGATCCTCCTATTCAATTACTTCAACCATTTCCGAGCACCTCATATCACTTTCCAAGGCATATGATAGTTTTATTATCTGTGGACGATTTCTTTCTCGTTCAATGCCCTTTTTCAATGGTCTCGAAGAGAGAAATTTCCCATTTTTATCTATGGAGTCACAGTCACAACCGAGGTCGTGGTAAATCCATGAATTTGATTCGATTTGTTTTTCTTATACTATTTATTTGTTTTTCTTATACTATAGAAATAGAAATAAATTGTTTTTCTTATACTATAGAAAGAAATAAACCTTTGAATTCAGCATTATTCCAAGACTCCTATTTCAAAGTCTATCTTTTAAGGGAAAAATGCAAATAAAAGTAACCCTTCTTTTCCCATTCCCTCTCTATTGCATGGGTGGAAGAACTAAAATAATAGAGGATTCTGAAAAAAAAAAATGGACCTTCGAAATCCAATTTTATGTGTAGCGCAAAGGAGTTGCGATTTCTTCTTATTCCTATAGAACATCTAGTAACAAGAATATGAAATCGTAAATAGCGAAAAATTCTTGTCTTGCGCGGTCTAAGTCTAAGGAAATAAAAAAAATTCGCTTATACAATTTCATCTACATCGAATTTATATATCAGAATAGCGGATAGAGGCATCATTAAAGGAGTCAGGTCTACTTACTTTATGCTTCTTTCCAATTTTATGGTGGATTTGATAAGAACCCTTTTTGCTTTCTTGATAAATAATCGACAAAAAAAGCGTTTTTTTTATATAACCTGCTTGTTTTATTATAATTATAACAAGTCCTATATGGAAATGCCCGCTAAAGAGAAAATCTATTTGATTGTCTCTCGGCCAATATCGATTTTTAGAAAGAAAAAACAAGAATTTTCTTCTTTTTTTATTAACATTAAGAAAAAAGAATATAATTAAAATGGAATTGGCAATATAATTTTTATAGACTTTTGAAAGAAAAAAAAGGGGTTTTTTGCAACCGTTATTTCTTATTTCTTGCCTATATCATATCACGGAAACCTTTCGCTTTGGAACGTGGAGAGATGGCTGAGTGGACTAAAGCGGCGGATTGCTAATCCGTTGTACAATTTTTTTGTACCGAGGGTTCGAATCCCTCTCTTTCCGCTCCCTTGGATCATTTGGGACTTTCGAATTGGAAAGAATTCTGACCCCCGGATTTTCTCATAGATAAATGTACGAAACAAATCCAATAAGAAAAAAAAAAACTGAATTTTTACTCCTCGCGTCCAGGATTCCGTCCTGGGTCATTAGATAAGAATCCAAAGATAAAGAGTGAAACAAAGAATATCACTACTGTATAAACAAAAAGTTTGAGAGTAAGCATTACATAATCTCCAAGATTTTTTTTTAAGGAATAGATTACCAGTTTTTCCTTACCACACGGATCCACTAGGATGGTTTTTTTTTATACCTAAAAATGCAAAAAAGAATTCTTGAAAAAAATTGCAAGAATTCTTTTATAATAAGCACTCTTATCAATAGCAAAAATAGGGTTAGGTGGTTAGGTATTGTGTAGGTACCTTTAGGTACCTGCTCAACCTAGGTGCAGGGGAGTAGAAAGGCTGATCCAAATTTATTGCTGTAGCTACCCATTCAATGTAGAAGAATTTAAATTTTAGAATCGAAGGTTCATAATATAAAAATATAAAACTTCTCGGCTTTTACCCATTTTAAAATTTTTTTGGAATGAACACATCATTCAATTTGGCATACAGAGTACTAAAGATTTCATCGAAAACTTACAGCAGCTTGCCAAACAAAGGCTAATAGAAAAAAGAATAGAGGTATAACAGGCATAATATCCACGATTGGATTGAAAATAGCATAAGCTTCGGGTAATTTGGCAAAGAAAAAACTAGTAGGATAAAGAACAGAATTAAAACAGATACAGGTTAAACTAAGTATATTAGGCATAACAAGCATTTCATTCTTGTAGAGTAAATAATTGGATTTTTCTTGAGTTATTTTTTTAAGGGAAAGAAGGAAAAGGCAGATTCAAAATCTTTTTTCTTCGGACTTTCCCAAACACAAAATACCTCCTTGTATTCGCACTCTCAAATGAGAGTGGAATAAATTCGACTTTCATATAATATCTTAATAGAATTCCATGTAATGATCAATGCATTTTTTTGATTCTATATTATCCGCATGTGTAGAATACTAGCAAGAGAATATCCCTCCTTTTTTATGTAATTGAAATGGTATTGACGAATAACAAATAAACATACTAGTGTTTATTAGTGTCGCATAAAACCCGAAATGGGGCGTGGCCAAGTGGTAAGGCAGCGGGTTTTGGTCCCGTTACTCGGAGGTTCGAATCCTTCCGTCCCAGATTGTTTCTGATGAAACAAACGGTGAAATCATATAGTATTCCGTACGAGACAAAAGTTTATTAAAGAGAATAATGATATCTTATTCTTTCTCAGAAAACATAATAAAGTCTTAAGTCCAGTCAAATTGACTATCTTTATTTTCATGAAAAAATGGGATCTATCAAGCACATTCAGGATATGCCTCTACTATAAAATCACTTAGTCATATTTTTTTCTTCCTTTTGGTATTCGAGTTGAAGAAGTACGAGAATTCTATAACTACCAAAAACTTTCAATCTTTTCATTGGAATAGTTTATTTAGTTATTATAGTTAATTGTTTTTGGTACTGAAAAAATATATTACTACTAGAATTCTAATTCTAGTAATTAAATTAATTAAACTTTTTTGGAGGTTGATAGTTTATTTATTGAGGAAGAGTCAATCCTTCTTTTCTCACTTCAAGATTGATCATCTCGAGCCATCCGTTGAGGGTGGAAATTTAAGAATAAATAAGTTTTAAGCAAACTTGTTTAGTCGTCTTTTTCAAACTATGTTTCATTCATATGATAGAATTTTAATATGGGTTTAAATAAATTGGATCTTGGCGGAGGCTTCCCGGATAAATACTTACTTTCTTTTATCCATATTGCTCCATAGATAGCAAGTTTTAATTAGTATAAAAAAACTAAACCAATGACTATTCATGATTCCATCCATATTGGATCAATTCTCTATACCACTTTGCAATGAAAAGAGGAATGTTTGTTATGGTAAAACTTCGTTTAAAACGATGTGGTAGAAAGCAACGTGCGACTTGAAGGACATGAGATCGATTGTGGATTTTGCTATCCATCATTTTCCATAGTAATGAAAATGCTCTTGGCTCGACATAGCCTGTTCTATTCGTTCCGAACCAAATTTGCGCTGGGTTTAAGTAACATAGTACACGATGGAGCTCGAGAGGACAGAATTTTTTTTATCAAGGAAAGAATCTAGGGTTAGTGAAAACTAATAAATTAGGCCAACTTTGTCAGTCTATCCTTAATATAGAAATAAATCGAAAGGTTAAAATAAGAAGAAAGTCCAATAAAAGTATATCAGAATCAATCCCTCTTATTAGATTTCTATAGAAGAGATAAATGCTTTATCGAAGGAAATAAGAAAAAAGGGTATGTTGCTACTCTTTTGAAAGAAAAAAATAGGAATTCCCGAAGTAATGTCTAAACCCAAGGATTTCACAAATCAAAGATAAAGGATTCCAGAACAAGTAAACACAATTTTCAATTGTCTCAACAACAGAGTTGGATTAGAATAAGGAATAAAAGTCAATTCGTTCGAAATGAGACAAAGAAAAGAGTTTAAAGACGACTCAAAAATTTTGGAAGGATTTTGCCTTCGAAGTTTGTCAGGCAAAATTAGCCCACTTGAGTCATGAGTATAAATGAAATTTGTTTTTTCTGTAAGGAAATTAATGCACGTCATAGTCTAATTTCTATTATTATCGACAGAAATTCGAATCATTTTCTCGAGCCGTATGAGGAGAAAACCTCATATACGTTTCTAGGGGGGGGCGTTGTTTATCTACATCTATCCAATAAGCTGTCTATCGAATCGTTGCAATTGATGTTCGATCTCGAAGAGAAGGAAGAGATCTTCAAAAAGTAGGTTTTTATGATCCGATAAAGAATCAAACTTGTTTAAATGTTCCAGCTATTCTCTATTTCCTTGAAAAGGGTGCTCAACCAACAAGAACTGTTTATGATATTTTAAGGAAGGCAGAATTCTTTAAAGAAAAAGAAAGAACTTTGAGTTAATTGAAGAACTAAATGAATCAAAAAATAGGATAGGAGAAGATTATTAGTATTCCTAGTTGTCTAATTATTTAGACACAATTTACCTCTTTTTTAATCCTATTTGGATTTATATTATATCGTGCCAATCCAACATAAGCCCCTATTTTATTTACTTTTTCTATCTAATTTGTTTTCTTACCATTGTATTTCCATTGACAAAGGTCTATTGAACAAATAGAATTTGTAGATAGAATGGGTCTCTTTATCCTCACTCCATATTCAATTTTTCCGCCTACACTTCGCTCAAATGATAAGGGTGTTCCTCTTGCATGTATTCTCATACAATATAATATATATTTTTTATAATATATATTTTTTGTTAATAAAAATCGCTAAAAATAAGGAGAATTTGGCCATCGTGATTAGGGTCGCTCTTTTTTTAACTTTACTTTAGTGGAATTTCACCGGACCTGTTCGTTTTGGCATTTGAGTGTTTTTCATGGTCGATAAAAAAAATCTTTTGATGTCTTGCTAGTTCAATGTTTTGACAGAAGCGCGCGGTGTAATTCCATTGATTTTTGGATTTCGATCGTATCTAAGATCCTTTTTTTATCTGGGTTGCTAACTCAATGGTAGAGTACTCGGCTTTTAAGTGCGACTATGATCTTTTACACATTTGGATGAAACAACAAATTCGTCCAGACTCTTGGTAGAGTCTAGAAGACCACGACTGATCCTCAAAGGTAATGAATGGAAAAAATAGCATGTCGTAATAAAATCAATCTTTTTTGAATGGAATCCAAAATTACGATTTTCTGGGTCTAATGAATAAATGGATAGAGCCTGGCTCCAATTCTGGTAAAATAAAAAGCAACGAGCTGAACTTCCTAATTGGAATGATTCCCCGCTCTAATTAGACGTTAAAATAGATTAGTGCCGGATGCGGGGAAAGGTTGGGTTTTCCTATGAGTGGACCCTTTATTTTTTCTTTTTTTTTTAGAAATCCTAATTATTCTTGATTATGGATTGAATAAGGGATGTTATGGATTGAATGTGTAAAAGAAGCAGTATATTGATAAAGAGGCTGTATTCCAAAGTCAAAAGAGCGATTGGCCTGCAAAAATAAAAAACTTGTTCTGTTCTTTTTTTTTAATTAGAACAAACATAAACTAATTGGGTAGAAAAGGAGCAGAAAAAGATCTGTGGATTAGACTCCCTTTCTTTCCAGGGTTTGTATTAAAAATGCAACACCCTGTTCTGACCATATTGCACTATGTATCATCATTCGATAAACCGAGAAATGCTTCTTCTCTCTGATTCAAGTAGAAATACAAATGGAAAAATTCGAAGGGTATTCAGAAAAACATAAATCTCGTCAACAATACTTTGTCTACCCACTTCTCTTTCAGGAATATATTTATGCATTTGCCCACCATTATGGATTAAATGGTTCTGAACCTGTGGAAATAGTTGTTAGTTGTAATAACAAGAAATTTAGTTCACTACTTGTGAAACGTTTAATTATTCGAATGTATCAGCAGAATTTTTTGGATAACTCGGTTAATCATCCTAACCAAGATCGATTATTGGATTACAAAAATTATTTTTATTCTGAGTTTTATTCTCAGATTCTATCTGAAGGGTTTGCGATCGTTGTGGAAATCCCATTCTCGCTACGGGAATTTTTTTGTCTGAAAGAAAAAGAAATACCAAAGTTTCAGAATTTACGCTCTATTCATTCAATATTTCCCTTTTTAGAAGACAAATTTTTGCATTTGGATTATCTATCACATATAGAAATACCCTATCCTATCCATTTGGAAATCCTGGTTCAACTCCTTCAATACCGTATCCAAGATGTTCCATCTTTGCATTTATTGCGATTCTTTCTCAACTATTATTCGAATTGGAATAGTTTTATTACTTCAATGAAATCCATTTTTTTTTTTCAAAAAGAAAATAAAAGACTATTTCAATTCCTATATAACTCTTATGTATCAGAATATGAATTTTTTTTGTTGTTTCTTCGTAAACAATCTTCTTGCTTACCATTAGCATCTTCTGGAACTTTTCTGGAACGAATCCACTTTTCTAGGAAGATGGAACATTTTGGGATAATGTACCCTGGTTTTTCTCGGAAAACCCTATGGTTCTTTATGGATCCTCTTATGCATTATGTTCGATATCAAGGAAAGGCAATTCTTGCATCAAAAGGCACTTTTTTTTTGAAGAAGAAATGGAAATGCTACCTTATCAATTTCTGGCAATATTATTTCTGTTTTTGGACTCAGCCGCGAAGAATCCATATAAACCAATTAGCAAACTCTTGCTTCGATTTTATGGGGTACCTTTCAAGTGTACAAAAAAGTTCTTTGTTAGTAAGGAATCAAATGCTGGAGAATTCATTTCTAATAGATACTCGAATGAAAAAATTCGATACCATAGTCCCCGCTACTCTCCTCATAGGATACTTATCAAAAGCTCAATTTTGTACTGGGATCGGGGCATCCTATTAGTAAACCCATTTGGACAGATTTATCAGATTGGGATATTCTTGATCGATTTGGTCGGATATGTAGAAATCTTTTTCATTATCATAGTGGATCTTCGAAAAAACGGACTTTGTATCGACTAAAGTATATACTTCGACTTTCATGTGCTAGAACTTTAGCTCGTAAACATAAAAGCACGGTACGAACTTTTATGCAACGATTGGGTTCGGCATTTTTAGAAGAATTTTTTATGGAAGAAGAGCAAGTTTTTTCTTTGATGTTCACCAAAACAACTCTTTTTTCTTTCTGTGGATCACACACTGAGCGTATTTGGTATTTGGATATTATACGTATCAATGACCTGGTCAACCCTCTTAATTAATCATTAGACGAAATTAAGAAACAGGAAAGGGTTGATAAATGATCAAGAAAAAACTTTTCTATTTTTCATTCTGAAATGTTCTTTTTATTATAATAAAGAGTAGGTGAATCAACTTACTAATTAAAAAAATTAGTAGAACTTCCTCTTTGGAATAGAAATTGGCTATTTCTACATAGGGAAAGTCGTGTGCAATGAAAAATGCAAGCACGATTTGGGGAGGGATTTTTCTCTATTGTAACAAGGAAGAATTATCTACTCCATCCGACTAGTTCCGGGTTCGAGTCCCGGGCAACCCATATAGAAAAGACCCATCAAAGTTTTTCACTTTGACTCACTTCATTTACAAATACAAAATTATTGGTTTGGTTAATTTAGTTATATGGATAGCTAATCTTTGGGCTGACTTGGTTGACATTGGTATATAGTCTATGTTATACTGTTAAATAACAAGCCTTCTATTATCTATATTCTAGTTAATACGTGTGCTTGGGAGTCCTTGCAATTTGAATAAACCAAGATCTTACCATGACTGCAATTTTAGAGAGACGCGAAAGTACAAGCCTGTGGGGTCGCTTCTGCAACTGGATAACTAGCACTGAAAATCGTCTTTACATCGGATGGTTCGGTGTTTTGATGATCCCTACCTTATTGACCGCAACTTCTGTATTTATTATCGCCTTCATCGCTGCCCCTCCAGTAGATATTGATGGTATTCGTGAGCCTGTTTCTGGTTCTTTACTTTATGGAAACAATATTATCTCTGGTGCTATTATCCCTACTTCTGCGGCGATCGGATTGCACTTTTACCCAATTTGGGAAGCTGCATCTGTTGATGAGTGGTTATACAATGGTGGTCCTTATGAGCTAATTGTTCTACACTTCTTACTTGGTGTAGCTTGTTATATGGGTCGTGAGTGGGAACTTAGTTTCCGTCTGGGTATGCGTCCTTGGATTGCTGTTGCATATTCAGCTCCTGTTGCAGCTGCTACTGCTGTTTTCTTGATTTACCCTATTGGTCAAGGAAGCTTTTCTGATGGTATGCCTTTAGGAATCTCTGGTACTTTCAACTTTATGATTGTATTCCAGGCAGAGCACAACATCCTTATGCATCCATTCCACATGTTAGGTGTAGCTGGTGTATTCGGCGGTTCCCTATTCAGTGCTATGCATGGTTCCTTGGTAACCTCTAGTTTGATCAGGGAAACTACTGAAAATGAATCCGCTAATGAGGGTTACAAATTTGGTCAAGAGGAAGAAACTTATAATATTGTGGCTGCTCATGGTTATTTTGGCCGATTAATCTTCCAATATGCTAGTTTCAACAACTCTCGTTCTTTACACTTCTTCTTGGCTGCTTGGCCTGTAGTAGGAATCTGGTTCACTGCTTTAGGTATTAGTACTATGGCTTTCAACCTAAATGGTTTCAATTTCAACCAATCTGTAGTTGATAGTCAAGGTCGCGTTATTAATACTTGGGCTGATATCATCAACCGTGCTAACCTTGGTATGGAAGTAATGCACGAACGTAATGCTCACAACTTCCCTCTAGACTTAGCTGCTGTTGAAGTTCCATCTATTAATGGATAAGGTTTTTCTGCTAACATATAAGAATTTTTGAAGACAGAAATACCCAATATCTTGTTCTAGCAAGATATTGGGTATTTCTGTCTTTATTTTGAATCTTTTTTTCTTCTTAATCTTTCTATTCAGAATTCAGTTAACGACGAGATTTAGTATCCTTTCTTGCATTTTCATAACTCGTGAAATGCCGAGTAGGCACGAATTCCCCCAATTTGCGACCTACCATAGGATTTGTTATGTAAATAGGTATATGTTCCTTTCCATTATGAATCGCGATTGTATGGCCAACCATTGTGGGTAGAATGCTAGATGCCCGGGACCACGTTACTATTGTTTCTTTCTCCTCCTTCATATTGACCTTTTCTATCTTTGCCAATAAATGATGAGCTACAAAAGGATTCGTTTTTTTTCGTGTCACAGCTGATTACTCCTTTTTTCCTTTTTAAAGAGTGGCATTCTATGTCCAATATCTCGATCGAAGTACGGAGGTCAGAATAAATAGAATAATGATCAATGGAAAAAAGAAAAAAATCCTTTAGCTGGATAAGGGGCGGATGTAGCCAAGTGGATCAAGGCAGTGGATTGTGAATCCACCATGCGCGGGTTCAATTCCCGTCGTTCGCCCATCGCATTATTGCAAATTCCAAAAATGCAATTTTCCATATTCCTAGTTACGTATTTACTTACGGCGACGAAGAATAAAACTATCGCTATATTTTTTCCTTTTCCTAGTTCTTCTTCCAAGCGCAGGATAACCCCAAGGGGTTGTGGGTTTTTTTCTACCAATGGGAGCTTTCCCTTCACCGCCCCCATGGGGGTGGTCCACAGGGTTCATAACTACCCCTCTTACTACGGGGCGTTTACCTAGCCAACACTTAGATCCGGCTCTACCCAAACTTTTTTGGTTCACCCCAACATTACCCACTTGTCCGACTGTTGCTAAGCAGTTTTGGGATACTAAACGGACCTCCCCAGATGGTAATCTTAAAGTGGCCGATTTACCCTCTTTTGCAATGAGTTTCGCTACAGCACCTGCTGCTCTAGCTAATTGCCCACCCCTTCCACGTGTGATTTCTATGTTATGCATGGCCGTGCCTAAGGGCATATCGGTTGAAGTAGATTCTTCTTTTCTCTCAAAAAACCCCTTCCCAAACTGTACAAGCTTCTTCCAAAGCATACGGCTTTCTAGATGTATATGACGATCTCTAGACAGATGGATCTTATATGAATCATATGATGAAGTACCACATGAGTGGATATATAGGAAAGGAATCCAAATCTGCCGAATCGCTCATGTTATGATCTTCTACATCCTAGGTCTCTGCGTTCCGTCATCTGGCTTATGTTCTTCATGTAGCATTCAGATCGAATGACTCTATGAAATTACGTCGATACTTCCACATATTATGGGTAACGTAGGAGACATCCCTATTTTCCCCCGGGGGTCTTAATTACCACTGCTTAGCTTTCAATTTGCCTCTGACCATCAAATTAAATGTGAATAACCCGTCCTCCTCTCTTTGAAACAAGGGGCGCTTCCGGTTCTGTGCGTGCTTCAAACAATTTTGTCTTCTCCATATTACCATATCTCTAGAGCCAATAATTTTCTATGAGGAACTACTGAACTCAATCACTTGCTGCCGTTACTCAACAGTTTTCTGTTGAGGTCTATCCCGTAGAGGTAGTCAAATTGGATCAGTGATCGATTTCTAGGTTTCGTCGTAAACCTAATTGGTTACTTCCAATTACGTAAATCAATAGTTCAAACCGCACTCAAAGGTAGGGCATTTCCCATTGATATAGGAACTTTTGTACCAGAAACAATAGTATCTCCAATTATAGCCCCTCTGGGATGTAAAATATATCTCTTCTCACCATCCCCATAGTGTATGAGACAAATGTATGCATTTCGATTAGGGTCGTATTCTATGGTTACGATTCTACCAGATATGTCTTTTTGATTCCGTCGAAAATCTATTTTACGGTATAGGCGCTTATGACCTCCCCCTCTATGCCTTGCGGTAATGATTCCTCTGGAATTACGACCTTTACCACAACGGTGCCGTCCATGGATCAAATTATTTCGTGGATTGGATTTCACTTGCCTGTCTACGGTTCCCTTGCGTGTGCTCGGGATAGGTGTTTTGTATAAATGTTTCGCCGTATTATTAAGTATTCTCCTTTAGTTTTTTTCTCTATCTAGAAGTGGAATAGAATAACCCGGTTGAAGGGTAATGATCATACGTCTGTAATGCATTGTATGGCCCAGAATAGGTCCTATTCTTCTACCTTTTCCAGGTAGTCGATGGCTATTCACAGCTACCACCTTAACACCAAAGAAGAGTTCGACCCAATGCTTTATTTCTGTCTTAGTGAATCCCGATTCGACATTAAAAGTATATTGATTCTTTCCCAATAAACGAAGACTTTTTTCTGTAAATACTGCGTATTTGATTCCATCCATAAATCGACTTTCCCTCCTATGCTCTGAGTTCCAGTATCGATAAGAATTCGAGTTCTTATTGTTCTTATGTTATGGTATGAATATACCATACCAATTCGTTATGTATGGATGATGGATGAGATTCCATGGATAGAGAGCCAGTTCCAATAGACTTATGGAATGTTCCCGTTCGTGTGCATCCAGCAGGAATTGAACCCGCAAATTTACCAATTATGAGTTGGGCGCTTTAACCATTCAGCCATGGATGCTTAACAGGGATCATCGTACATCGTAAATAACCAATTTTCATATAGAAAGACATATCATAGAAAAATGAAATCGAAAATATTCCGAGATGGCAAATATTCGGAGATGACTATGAAAACACCTCTCTGGATCCTCGAATTGAAAGAGAGATTGAGAGGGATCAAGAATCCTAATTCTCGCTATTTGGAATGGATCCAATTCTATTGAGTCTGACTCATAGTGATCATTTCTCTTTAGCAAAGAATGACCTTGGTTATCAAAGGATTGAACAACCGGGATCCATTTACTTATGATACCTAGTTGGCATTGATAACAAGGATCTAATGAATTATGAGTTTAATAGATCCTCTTTAGCAGAAAGACGTATATTCCTTGCTCATTATCAGACAATCACTTATTCCCAAACCTCGTGTGGGACTAATCGTTTTCATTTACCATCTCATGGAAAACCCTTTTCGTTCCGCTTAGCCCTATCGGGTATTTTAGTGATAGGTTCTGTAGGAACTGGACGATCCTATTTGGTCAAATACCTAACGAAAAATTACGATTTTCCTTTCATTAAGGTACGAGGGCTTCTTATTCCACAAGAACGAAAGCACCTTTTCATTCTTTCATATACTAGGGGTTTTTACTTGGAAAAGACAATGTTCCATACTAAAGGATTCGGGTCCATAACCACGAGTTCCAGTGCACTAGATCTTGTAGCACTTAGCAACGAAGCCCTATCCATTAGTATTCCACATAAGAAATCCATTCTAGAAAAAAATACAATTAGATTAGCTCTTCATAGACAAACTTGGGGTTTGCGAGCCAAGGTAAGATCGGCTCGGGATCATGGGACCCTTTTCTATCAGATAGGAGGGGCTCTTGTACAAAATAGACTTACTAAGTAATAACCCCATAGAATCTATCTATATAAAGATAAAGAGGCAATCGTGTCAGGAAGCGGGTTTTTCTTTGGCCAAAAGGTACTTCGAACTTGGAACGAGCATGAAGAGATTAACGAGACTTCTTTCTCTTTTGAGTTTTTCTGGCGGACCTGCCGCGCAAGATCTTTGGTCTTCCCCTGGAACCGATGAAAAAAAGTGGATCGCTTCTTATGTACTCGCTCAGAATGATTCTTCTCTATCTATAGTTCATGGCCTATTAGAAGTAGAAGGTGCTCTGGTGCAATCCTTACCGACAGAAAAAGATTGCAGTCAGGTTGATAATAGTCGAGTGACATTACTTCGTCGGTCCGAACTAAGGAATCTGTTAGAAATGTTTTGAAATGGATATTGTTCTCTCTTTGATCAGGGATTGCTATATGAAAAGAAGTGGAGTTTGAAAAAGGGAACGGAATGCTCAAACCGGAACTGCTAGAGGAACGAATTTTCAATAGCATAACTTGGGCTCCTAGAATATGGCGCCCTTGGGACAATCTATTTGATTGCAGGGTTTTGTTCCGAAGCAAAGATATCCGCGGAGGCCGGTTCGTTCGTCCTATTCTGATATTCAGGACCAAGAGGTACTGGATTCTCTTTCGGATAGGCCCTGAAAGGAGAAGAAAGGCTGAAATGCCAACGGACCTCTGTCTATTCTCTAATTCACCCGATCCGATAGTACCCGTTTTTGGAACGTCCAGTGCCAAAGTCACTGAATGGGTAAGTCACCAATCCAATCCCTTTGACAAATCGGATGTCATATTAGATATCATATTCTATATATATAGAAATATCATAGATAGAATAGACATATAGAATTTTTGGTCGGCAAATTCGAAGGAATCATTGAGTGAAAAAGGAGCAAAGAATGACAAAAGACGAGACTCTACTAGTCTTCACTCTTGTGGTTTCCTCTTCCTCGGTTTCTGTTTTCTTATTCGGGATCTTGCTTTTCATGGTTCTCATCTCTGCA
>NW_028260368.1:4597120-4602120 GCF_056163025.1 Triticum urartu | reverse complement strand
GGGAAGCCCAAAGTGGCTCTATTTCATTCTATTTCACTTCCTAGCACTTCCTATCATTTAATATCCATCCCTTTGGTCTTATTGACATAAGAGATGTCATTTATAGTCTATCTCTTTCTATATATGGAAAGTCAAGAAATTCTCATCGAAACATCGAGAAATTGTGCATATAGAAAACTCTAAAGAAAGAAAAAAAGGAGACCCATGCCATGATTTTCAAATCTTTTCTATTTAGTAGTCTAAGTTTCTCGATGAGGATAATTAATTCGGTCGTTGTGGTCGGACTCTATTATGGATTTCTGACTACATTCTCCATAGGTCCCTCTTAGATCTTCTTTCTCCAATCTTGGATTAGGGAAGAAGGAGATATTCGCGACTACTGGCGATTTCATTATGGGGCAGCTCATGATCTTCATATCGATCTATTATCCACCTCTGTATCTATTCTTTCTTAGCTAAACAGGTGGAAGATCTATCCAATTTGGTTATATTATATCATGGACTCGAAAAACGGATCTGAATTTGACTGAAATGCACGATCTTCACAGGTATCACTTTTCACGATACCTAAAAGGTGGAATAGCGATTTTCGAACCATTTCCTATAAGAGAATGGTTTCCATTACTTTGAGAAATGGATTCTTATATCAAACTATAGCTATTGCATTAAAGAAGAAAAGAAACTAATAGAAGTCGAAGACGCGGAATGATAGTGAATAGAGAGAAAGATTCTTCTGATTTTCTTGTTTCTATCTACTAGACGCCGTAGAGAATTGAGAATTTTCATGTCTTTCAATTCTCGTACTCGTAATTGGAAAGTTATGGAAGGAGACCCATCATTTTGCAATGAAAACAACATATAAAACTCTGGACAATTTCGAAATCAGGCCAAGCGTCTTAATACATATGCAAAAAAATTCATTATTGGCCCACCATTGATTAGAAGATTTAGCTTGTATGAATCGCTATTGGTTTGATACGAATAATGACAATCGTTTCAGTATGTTAAGGATACAGATGTATCCACAATTCATTTAGAGTTACTTAATAGTCTATTTCTTATACCATATCTCTATCCCGTGAAATTCTCGAGCCAAAAGATGGATGCATATGCTGTGTTTCATTTTGCTAAATGATATCAATTAAATGGTGTATCAATTCCATAAATTGCATATAGCAATAAATAAATCAGCAAAATTCTTTCTAATATTTTAGATAGAAGAAACATTTCTTCTATCTAAAATATTAGAAAGAATGTACCCTTCTATCCAAATCCAATTTGCATCGATAAAATAAATCCAAATTCCAGTAGTAGATGAATAATTGCAAATTTGTGTGTGTACGAGATTAGAATAACTTCAAAATAACTGACATAATTTTGTATTTTTCCTGATCAGAAAAATACATGAAAAAGAAAGGAGGTAGAAAAATTTTTGGATTTATGGTTAAAGAAGAAAAAGAAGAAAACAGGGGTTCTGTTGAATTTCAAGTATTCAGTTTCACCAATAAGATACGGAGACTTGCTTCACATTTGGAATTACACAAAAAAGATTTTTCATCGGAAAGAGGTCTACGAAGACTTTTGGGAAAACGTCGACGTTTGCTGGCTTATTTGGCAAAGAAAAATAGAGTACGTTATAAGAAATTAATCGGTCAGTTGAATATTCGGGAGCAGTAATTTAATCGTTCAAATTTTTTTCTTGTTTTATTATTTTTTTAGTAGTCTTATAGTAGTCTTAGATTTTTCATTTTGATGAGCCTCGCTTTGAGGAATTCATGGAATAATCCATTTTCATGGAATAATGAATTAAGGAAGAAAGGATATGAGTCTACCGCTTACAAGAAAAGATCTCATGATAGTCAATATGGGCCCTCAACACCCATCAATGCATGGTGTTCTTCGACTGATCGTTACTCTCGATGGTGAGGATGTTATTGATTGTGAACCCATATTAGGGTATTTACACAGAGGAATGGAAAAAATCGCGGAAAACCGAACTATTATACAATACTTACCTTATGTAACAAGGATATAGAGAGATTGTAGAAAGGGGATAGGATAGTTATTTTTGCAAGAGACTTGTTGTAAATTCCTTAACTTAAGAAAGAAAAAAGAATAAAAACACAGATACATAACATAAAAAAAAGAATAAATAAGACGAGATTCGACCTCCCCCTACATATTTAATTTCCTCTCCTATACAAAAACTAGCAAGACCCACTCCATTGGTAATTCCATCAATAACACCCTTATCAAAAAACTCCGTGAGTTCGGTTAACCCTCTTATACCGAGGGTAAAGACCCTAGTATAGAAAATATCTATATAACCACGATTATATGACCAACTGTATATATTTTTTTTTACTTGATCTAAAAATTCTTTTTTAGGATTTCCTTTGTAAAAAGAGTTTATTAAATCCAAATTCTGAAAAAAAGAATAAGCGGATCCATAGAAGATATATGCTATGAATAAACCAAAGATAGCTAGACTTACAGAAGAAATTGCATTAGTAATAAATTCATATGAATTTACAAAAGAATTAGAACTTTCCTGGGTAAAGTTTATTGAGGGAGTTAACCACTTTGATAATATGGTTAACTCTGCTATTCCATTACCAATTCCTCCATTATCAAAAGAGATTCCTATGAATCCAATGAACAAAGTGAAAAGTAGTAATATAAGAAGAGGAAATAACATAGTATTTCCCGTTTCATGCGGATAGGCAAAAGTTTTTTTAGCCCCAAAAGACGTAGTAAAGGATCCTATCCTATTTCTTGTATTACCTTGAATTTTTGGTATATTTTGTGAAAAAAAAGAAACTCCACTCTTCGTTGTTGATAAAACGAAATCCCTATTCACTCCTTTGGGTATCCTTTTTCCCCATAAGGATATTGAATACAAGGAACTCTCTTTAGTGCTACTGTAATTTTGAAAATGAACACGCAAATACCCATCAAATGTAAGTAAATATATCCGAAACATATAAAAGGCAGTTAATCCTGCAGTAAAGGAGGCTATTATTCCAAAAAAGGGCGAATACAACCAACTATTACTAAGGATTTCATCTTTGGACCAGAAGCAAGCAAGAGGTGGAATACCACAAAGAGAAAGTGTACCCCATAAAAAAGTAGTTCTTGTGATTGGAATGTATTTTCTTAAACCGCCCATAAGAACCATATTTTGACTTTTATCTGGTGAATATCCAACAAGAGGTTCCATTGAATGAATAACGGATCCGGATCCCAAGAACAATAAAGCTTTTGAATAAGCATGAGTGATCAAATGGAATAAAGCAGCTTGATAAGAACCTATACCTAGAGCTAACATCATATAACCCAATTGAGACATTGTAGAATAGGCTAAGCTTCTTTTAATATCTCTCTGAGCAAGAGCTAAAGTAGCTCCTAAGAATAGTGTTATTGTACCTACTAAAGAAATAAAACTCATTATCAAAGGTAAAGATATGAAAAGAGGAAGAAGTCGAGCTAGAAGAAAAATTCCCGCAGCAACCATAGTTGCTGCGTGTATAAGAGCCGAAATAGGAGTGGGCCCTTCCATAGCATCGGGTAACCATACGTGAAGAGGGAATTGTGCGGATTTCGCAACTGCACCAAGGAATAATAAAAAAGCACACAAAGTAGTAAGTAAAGAGTTAATTCCATTATTAGGAATCCAGTTATTAGCTATTTTGAACAAATCCCTAAACTCTAAACTACCTGTTATCCAAAAAAAACCTAAAATTCCTAATAATAGACCAAAATCCCCTACACGATTAGTTACAAAAGCTTTTTGACAAGCACTCGCTGCGATTGGTCGTGTAAACCAAAAGCCTATCAATAAATAAGAACACATTCCCACGAGTTCCCAAAAAAAATAAATTTGTATCAAATTGGAGCTAGTAACCAATCCCAACATGGAAGTATTGAAAAAACTTATATAAACAAAAAATCTCAAATATCCTTCATCGTGAGACATATAACCATCACTATAAATAAGAACCAGGATTCCTACAGTAGTAATTAGTATTAACATAATAGAAGTAAGTGGGTCAATCAAGTATCCAAATTCTAAAGAAAAATCATTATTGACGGTCCAAGACCATAGATATTGATAGATCGAACTTCCATTTATTTGTTGAATAGACAGTTGAACTGAGAATACCATAGCTATACTTAAGAGTAAAACACTAGGAAAAGCCCATATGCGACGAAGATTTTTTGTTGCTGTCGGAATAAGAATAAGGCCAAATCCCATTGACATAATAACTGGAAGTGGGAGAAGAGGGATTACCCATGCATATTGATATGTATGTTCCATAAGAAAAGAAATTGCAATTTTTACTTCAATTTTTACTTCAATTTTTCTATAAAATTGTTTCCGATTCACCAAACCAATTCTTATCTCTTTCTGAAAGAATAAATAAAAAGAATAAGAAAAAATACTGAAATTCTTAATTTTTCCAAAATTTATCTCATTGAAATAATTAAAAATTAAGAATGGGTTTAGTTGGTTAAATTAAAAAAGTTAATAAAATAACTAGGTAACGAAGTTATTTTATTAACTAAATAAAGATATTTATAAAAATAAAAAAAAAAAGTGGAATCATTTTACTTTCTATTCATAATTCATTTTTATATTTCTTTAAAACAAAGATGAAACAGCTCTCTTGTTCCATAATTAACTGATTGAGTGAATTCCAATGAAAACCTATGTTTATAAGAAATTATCGAATAGTCCTTACTTCATATAGAACTAAAATTCTAATGACTATAAATTACCTAAGTTTTAGAATGTCTTGTTTAAGAGACTCAGTATTTTTTGTTTTGATTGGAATTCCTTTCCTTTATGGAATACCATTCTGAACTTAATTAACTATTTTCATTTTCCCTTCTTTTTATCCCCCCGTCTTATCTTATATGGGGGATAGGCTTCCATACCATATATCTATATATGGAGTATACTTGATATATAAATAGATATAAATAGATTTAAATGAGAA